>NW_012026855.1:1156590-1259614 GCF_000956235.1 Wasmannia auropunctata
TTATTATTATTATTATTATTATTATTACCTTGATTTCTTCGTAATACGGCATGAATAGCCTTGGCCTTACAAAAAATCCATTTTTCTTTCCTCCTCTGATCCAAGCATTCACCCTCAAATTATCTCTTTCGTCTCCTATCATGTGGCTTGGTGGCGTTGAAACTAGTCCTCTTCTAATGGCCTAAATTATCAACATAAAAAATATATAATTAACGAGATATATTTACTTTCAAATAATCTAAAATGTTTGGTGGGAATTATATATACCTGCACTAATGCTTCGCTATTCGGCGGCAAAATATGATCTATTCTGACAAGAGGCAAAAGTTCACTTAGTATCTCCCGTAATTCGATGTCGCTAAGATCCCTTTTCTTTATACCCTTTCTCGTCACGGAGTGCACAGTATGACTAAGCAAATTGGGTTCCCGATCCTCCATTCGACGTACTAATTCGTGTTCGCCCCATTTGAGCACTGCCTGCAGTACTTCAAGTTCGCTCGCTTGTAAAAAATGGCTCTGTAAAACATTCGCTAAGTGGGCATGATCTAACTGATGAAGAATCGAGGACGAAGCAATTGGCTGAAATTCCTCCCTTAAGTAATGTAACGCTTGTCTGTGCACCCATGCTGATCCGTGAGGTTGACTGCCCCATCTGCACGTAATGTTATATTTTTTTTTTAGTAACAATCTAATTTCAAACTTTTATGAAAGATCTATTAATCGGATTTACTTGAGAACAGTCGGTAGTGATTCCAAGGTGAGATACTCCAAAATAAGATCCTCGCAACCTTGCGATAATATATCAAGCTCGAGAAACCGTCCAATCTGATACAATTCCATCGCTTCTTCTAATGGACTCGGTCGCATTCGGCCCGTATGTGTCAGGGCTTGAACCTGTAAATTTAAACAAAAGTATTAAGGCTTCTGTTCACTCACTACTATCTCAGATTGTGAGAAGCGAGAAAATACACATTAAAAATTCTTTTGCATATATTCGAATATTAAAAATTATTATTTAATAAAACACTTGCAGTCGATAGAATAGACTGACAAAATATACCGAAACTGTCTTTTTGTCTCGAGAAAAAATTAAATCATATTTATTTCTATATACCTATTATTAATTTGACAATTGTCATGGCTGTAAATATAACTCATTTCGTTTTTGATTAAACATAATTCATTTCTAGATATATAGTTATTTATTAATTTACAAAACAAAAAGAGTTTTTGGTACATTTTATAAGTCATTTTTATCAAAGTGTTATTTTGTCGAAACGTATTTTCACTTTAATGTATTCTGCAAGACATTTTTTGTATTTTCTCGCCTCTGACGTCACACAATCTAATGGCCTGTTCTTTTTAGCTGCACTTCTTGCACGATTCATCTTTTCTCTTTTTCTCTCCACACTGAAGAAAAAAAAAAGAGGAAAAATGAACCGTGCAAAAAGTAACAAATGAACAGGAACTTTAACATAGGTATAAAATTAATATACAATCAGTGTACAGACTATTTCTATATGCTAAGACTTGCTTACCTCTCCCAAACTACCAGCGCTATTCCCACAACCGCTTCCTCTCAATATTAATGACAAGTCAACGGTATCTAGATATACAGCATGCAGCAATACTCTGGCATATCGTTTAGGTATCACACTCTCGTCCAACACTATTCTAGTAGGTATGTGAAGCGCCCTTTCTGTGTGATCCTCGCCCGATCTAGTCCGTCTTTGTATTAGATTTCTGAAGAAGGGAGATCTCGCGGAAAGTATCGCTTTGTGACATGGCAGCTCTAATTTCGGACGAAATCCGTACTCCGAACTTCCACTATCCGGTCTTTGATAATCGCTGTCCGACGTGAACACGAGTGCGGCGTCCGCATAATCGCCGGTGTCCAGTAAATATCTGAGATCATGCTCCAGTGGATTTGGAGTACCGAACTCTTCCCCGAGCCGTCGGAGTAGATTCGCTTCCAAAGTCGCATCATGCGGACAAATATCACCAGTGTAGAGATATCGTAATAATGCTGAGAACATTTGCACTTCGAGATGCGGAGTTCGCAGCTCCAAACATATTCTAGCACCATATCCTGTAATTTAAAAAATATATATATATAATTTGTAAGCAATATAACAATATATTGCATTAAATTAATTTTCACATTACGAAGAAGACATTGCTATAGAGAAACTTTATTGTAGTAATAAAATAAAGTAACTTTATTTTACGAAGAGAATGTAAGCTATCGTTAAAATATGTACCAGGACAACCAGCCAGCAGATCCCTAAAGTACGGGCATCTGGCGGAAAGCACGGCTCTATGAACGGGAAAACACGCTCCTCTATATACAAGATCCACATCGGAGCAATGTTTGTAATCATATAACATCGACAGATCTTGCTTAAACGTAGCAGCTGGCGGTCTAGCTAATTCGGCTTGAACATGAAGATCTTTCAACGCAGCTAACGCCTCGTACTCTTCAAGCAAAGCGGTCGCTTCTAAGTGACTCCATGTGCACACCAGGTCTCTAATAATTCTACCATGATCACACGCTTTGGAGGAGCGGCGTCTCCTAATAAACTTCTTGCGTAGCGTCGCAAATCCTGTCATCTTCTTCTTTTTCTCTCTATACATGAATAAACAACTATAGAAAGTTTGATGCGCGATCAAATCTATAACTCTCATCTTTGAATCTCACACACACACACACACACACACACACATACATTATTTATTTATTTATTTACATATTCTAAAAGTATTTGTATGTACACTTTATACATGTTCAATATTTTTCTAAATTTCTTGCTTAAGATAATATGTTTAAAAATAGTCGTTGATCAAAGCTTTATGCGCTTATCGCAACCAAACGAGCCAAATTCGTTTCTTTTATTCGGATAATTCAAAGGTTAATACGACATACGAATATCGCAAATTGTATAAAACGTTGATAATGTACCTAACTGCAATGCCATGTTGTTCCGGACTACTTGACGCCGAGAGTCTGGCTGCTTGGACTGAATCTCCACCTACGCTGGTGATGCTTGATGATGCAGAAGCACCCATTCTATGTGTCATGTGAGAGGCATCTCCAAGCTGTCTTCTCATGAACCAGGAGTCCCTTTTATCAGTATTATCAATACCCCTTATGCGTCTGCGTTGTAACACACACGGTGTCAAAATACGAAGTACATTCATTGCTCACCCAGACGACAGCCTGAAACAAATCAGTGCGCGTATGGAGACATATTAGCCCATGTTAGCAGGTGATTTATGTTACTGTATAACATTTTATTGCAAAATTATTTAAGTTTCCTTGAGATACAATGCAAATACAGCAAAGAAAAGTAAGTAGTCTATATGTGATGCATTAATATTTAAGTCTTTTAATTAAGATATATATATATATATATATATATATAATTTTTTTCTTTTTTTAATGGGCTATAAATAGCTATTCGTGAATCATGATACAAATACAGTGTTACATATTACTATTAAATATTTATCTAGAGTTGAAAACACAGTTTAAAGTCGCTTGCATTTGCACGGTTCACTCAGGGGATTATAAACATGAAATTCAAGTTTATGCAAGCAGAGAATTTTAGCTTACGCAGATTCGAGCTATATTAAAAAAAAAAAAAAAATTAAGTACCAAAATCGAACGCTCGATATGTCCAAATTCGCAAAATTTGCCCGAACTCCAATTTGAATGTACGTACGTATACTTGCGCGAATGTAAAGCATTGACGTAGATGCGAACAACGTGCAAACGGAGACCTCAAGACCTCCGGAGATTGAATCTGAGCGATTGAAATATTGATAATGGCATTGCATAGCGACAGATCTCGGGCGAGTGTTTTCTCCCGAGGGGATACCTCATACCACTACCCGTTCACGGCGAGGGTAAAGGGCAGCGCGCGCGAGAATCCCCCCGCGATCGCGGGATCGGCGCCAGCTATCAGGCTACCAGGAGACATGCCACGGTCCTCCGTTTGGACGCGCACGACGGTGTCGGCGGTGGCTGTGCGAGCGGTAGTGCAAATAACGCGTGACGGGCAATCAACGATACGTGACGTGCAAAGCAGCAGCAGGTTCACTCACCTTCGCAATTCGCAAGGGGCGAAAAGGGGAGGAGGAGAGAGAGGGCGAAAAAAAAAAATAGGAGACGCTTGTGATGTAAGCCGCGGGTCGCGTGAACGGCGGGGCGATAACGAGCGAGTTGCACACAAACAACACCCGCCGTCGGCCGTCAGGTGAAATCCGCGGATTTGCGCCCGACGGCGACGACGGTGGCGAAGGGAGCGAGCGAGAGAGAAAGAGAGAGAGAGAGAGAGTGAGAAAGAGAGGATGGCGGGGAGGGACTCGGAGTGCTCGGCGTCGTCGTTACCTGGGTCTCCGGGACTGGCGTCCCTCATCCATATTACTCGCGGTCACTCGGCGCGACGCACGGCCGCACAAACTCGCGCTGATAATCATCACAATGCACGACAGCCATGTTTATCATCCGCGGGAGGGAGAGAGCGGAGCGGAGCGCGGAGCGTGTCCAGCGTCTCTCGTGCGTGCGCGAGCGATTGCGCGCGCGCGCGCGCATGTACGTGTATGTGTGTGTGTTTGTAGGGGTAAATAAAAGCGAGCGCCGCGAGCGGTAGTGGTAGAATGGGTAGATCGCGGTCGCGGCGCCTAACGGTGTCGCCGCCGCCGCCGCCGTCGTCGCCGTCGCGCGCGCTGCGGGCGGCCGCTCGAGAGCTCGAATCGAACGAATCGATCGCGCGCCGCCGCCGCGATTCACGTCAAACGCGACGTCAGACCGCGGACCGCTGTCGTCATCGCGCGTTGGCGCGCGCACCGTCGCGCCGCCGTCGCCGTGACGTTCGATCACTTCGATCATGACGACACGACGTGACGCCGACAATAGCGCTTGTTTACTCGGATATTAATGCGACCGCGATCCACAGCGAGACCGCGTAACCTCAGCGTCCAGAAACTCGCGTTACGTTTCGCGCGATATTTGTGGGAATTTTCGTCGCGACGGGCCACATTCGACGGCGATCTCTCTCTTTAGCGCTCGGTGATGCTCTCGGAACGGACGGAGGTGACGCGCCAATCGGCGCGTCGCAGAAAATCGTCTTGACAAGCGAACTGTTCGCTTGACGAGGGAAAAAGCGACCTTAATTATGTCATTTTAATATTAAAAATTATCGAATGAGCAGATGATAAAAACGCATTGAAAACCGGCCGTAGAATTGTTTATGTAACTTCGTTAGTTTGTGCTTTACATTTCTTTTTCACGTAATACATACTTTTTACAATTTCTTCATGTATACTGATGTAACTAATCAAGTTAACATAAACTTATATAAGTATATACAATCTTTTAAAAACAATTCCATAAAAAAATTTTCCCTCACCATTTATGCGCAAATATATATGTTAGAAAAGCAATGTAAAAAAAGTAGTATGTTATTGCAAAATGATTTAGAGCCTTGAGTTTGTTCCACCAGACACTATTATGGTTTCGCCAGTCATATAAGAAGCATCGTCGCTTGCTAGAAATGCAGCTACGCCTGCAATCTCATCTGGCATCCCGAGTCTTTGCATGCTGCAATTCATTTTGGTTATTTCGTGCGCCTCTTCCGTCTCGTACAACTGAAAACAGTAATTTATATGAGACATCCCTTTAGCATATCTTTAAGAATAAAAGTGCGTAACTTCGAAAGAATCATAGAAAAAATACCGCTTTTGAAAATTTAGTTTTTATCACTCCCGGCGCGATGCCGTTTATACGGATCCCATCATTCACAAGATCGATTGTAGTAGCTTTAATTAGACCTAACAAAGTAGTCTTGCTGATTGAATATACACCCAGTAACTGAAAGAACATTGATAATGGTATTAGTATTTTACTTAATGATATTAGTATGTTAATAGAAATTGTGTATATATTTAGCAGAAGAAAATATACATAGAAACCAATGCGTCTTCAATCGGACTCACGTTAAATGGCTGATATCCAGCGATTGAAGTTACAATGATAATGGAGGGTGATTTACCGCATTTGAGAAGCGGCAGGGACTCCTTCATCAGCAGGAATGTAGACTTGACATTAATGTCGAAAATCTTATCCCACAATTCCTCGGTGCAGTCCAGTACTGGGCAGACTATTGGATTAACGGCTGCGTTAGACACCAAAATATCCAAGCCTCCGAAGTCGGCTTTGGTCTGTAATTTTCAGTTTTACAACAATTACAACTCTAATTACTTCTCGATTTTTGCCAATAAAACAACTATACTTGGACGACGACTATACAGTCTATATAAATGGAAAAATTATCGAAATAAAGATGTAAACTTTTCTCAAAGTTTTATAACAATTACAACTTCTCGATTTTTGCCAATAAAACAATTATACTTAAACGACGACTATGCAGTCTATATATGGAAAAAAATTATCGAAATAAAGATGAAAACTTTTCTCAAAGAGAAAGCGAGACGATTTGTCATTTATATCTCTTATAATTATACCTTTTCAAGCAGATTTTTCCTGTCTTCCGCCTTTCCTACGTGGCAGACGGTACCAGCGACTTGCAAACCCTCGGACTTGAGTTCCTCTACGACCCTCTTCACGTTCGATTCCTTACGGCTACTGATCATTACCTTGGCGCCTTCCTGCGCCAAGCGTTTCGCTATGGACAAGCCTATGCTGTAAAAATTCAAAACATAACCTAAGCGCAACGTTCAGAACCAATTAAGATGAATGTAATTAATTGATTTCCCGTATTAAACGAGAAAGAATAACAAAAAGAATTTCATTCGAACGAACGTCGGCATATTGTGCTGCAGAGCGTTTAAATTTAAAAATGTTAAAAAAATGAAATATTAATTCACATTACCCCTCTGTGGATGCCGTCACGATCGCGACTTTTCCTTCCAGCCGGTTGCATTTTACCGAGGAAGGTGCGTTGGCACTGAATTTTCGGACACCCTGGTTGATCGTCGTACGCAACATCGCAAAAGATGACAGACAGGTACGTTTAACGTTGTGCACTATCATCACTGCACGCCGGAAGAGACTTTGATCTTTTGGAATTCATGCAATAGATTTATATTGGCTGCGTTCCGCAAAGCGCATCATGCGCATGATGTATCATGGTATCCTTGTTGTTCACCAAATGTTAAACAAAGATAAAAAGATAAATCTTGCGCATGATGCGCTTTGCGGAACGCAACCATTGATATCTCCGTCTCCGTGTATCGCTAGATATACGGAGGTGACACAGCACCTTTTACTACGTGTGATATATAATAGAGAAAAAAAATATTTAATTCATAAATATATATATATATATATATATATATATATATGTTTTACAAGCTGAAAAAAAAATATATAACTCATATATTATTATTATTATTTTATATATATATATATAACTTTCGTTGCATAATAAAATTATAGATCTAATTATTAAAATATAAGAATTTCATGATTTATTTTTTGCAAGCTTTAATATATTACAAAACACTTTATGTATATACAAAAATAATTATACTAATTCTCCGCAAGCAGTTATGACGACCTTTTGTGTCGGCGTGCCTGCTTTCGTTCCACACTTTTCAACCTTTCGAACTACATCTAATCCGCTGAGGACATGTCCGAAGACAACGTGCTTTCCGTCCAGCCAGTCCGTTCTGGCTGTGCAGAGGAAAAATTGCGATCCGTTCGTGTTTGGGCCAGAATTGGCCATCGACAAGGTTCCCGGGCCCGTGTGTTTCAATTCGAAATTCTCATCGTCGAACTTGTTGCCGTAGATCGACTTTCCGCCTGTGCCATTGTGATTCGTAAAATCACCTCCTTGACACATCTGTGATATTGCAGGCGTTAAGGATTTTTATTTAAAGTTAAAAATGAAGGTAAATAGAATTATCTGAGATTACCGTTTTCAAATGGGATAAAAAATATACATTTGAAGGATACAAAATCTGGAATAATCCTGTGCAAGGTGCTGCCCTGATATCCGTAGCCCTTTTCGTGCGTGCAAAGTGCTCGAAAGTTCTCTGCGGTCTTCGGTACAATATCCGCGCGTAACATCATGATAACTCTGCCCACTTCTTGCTTTCCTATGCTTATGTCAAAGTAAACCTGAGGATTCTGCTTCGCCTTCTTCGGTTGCGCAACCGAATCATTTGTCTTTGCGCTGTCGTCATTTTTCAACGTCTCGCCGGCGTGCTCTTGCAGCCAAGTGTCGTCCGCCCATACCGGCTTCGATGAGCCTTCCTTTATCTTTTGCGGCTTAGCGATATTTACCCTTATTGTCCGGCCAAACAATTCCGAGTCGTTCTGTTAATCACATTGTAGATTAATTTTGATAAATTATCACGCTAATAAACGTGAAGCGACGTGTCACGTTGCTTTTTACGTGCGCTTAACGATAAGAAAAATGACAAAGATAAGAGAAAAAAAAAGTTCGATTTATATAAAAGGAAAATATTAATGCTCTCTCTCTCTCTCCCCCCCTCTCTCTCTCCTCTCTCTCTCTCTCTCTCTCTCTGTCCGTTAAGTGACTCATTTTAGGTAAAAAAGCTATCAGTGACTTTTAAGAGCTGACATTATCAATGAATGATTCAAAAAATAAATACTCTGCAACAACAAAGTCTAAAGAATTCTCGATATCAGATCATTGCTATCAAATAATTCGCCGATGTTATTAATGCCTTTTCACAAATATACCATGTTATCTATAGCGGCGGCTGCATCCTCTGCCGTTTCAAATTCAATAAATGCGAATCCCCTGTGCTTTTCAGACTCGTAGTCCAATGGTATTTGAACATCAACAATTTCTCCAAAGGGTATAAACGCCGCGTGTAACACCTTTTCATCGACCTCTTCGGCTAAACCACCTGAAAAAAAACAAGAATCAAATTATTAACCTGAACGATAACTTACCACATAATATTTCTTACAATTATTATAGCAAGTTATTATAGCAAAAGCTATTTTATATAAATAAATAAGTCTTTTGCACTTAACATTTAATGTGACCTCGACGAAACTGCGATTAATTTAATTAAACTTCAATTAATATTTTAGTTATTTTATTTTTTATTATCATTTTTATATTTTTATTTATTTTTTCGATTAGTTATTAAATACTTGACAAGTTTGCCTCGATAGGCAAACTTGGCAAGTAATTTAATAACTACGATATTTTATGAATGGAGTGAAAAGTAAAGAAACATGAATGAAATTATCAATTTATTGTTGCTTGGCACAGGGAGAGAAAATTTAGTTTAGAAACGAAGAATTATACAGTCAGAAATTTTGCTGTAAGCTATTATGTTGGTTAAATTATTCGGAGTTTGATTGTTAACCCTTGGGATTTTAGGGTTAGGTCACGCTCCGCATGAGTTTAGGTGCGTCAGTTGATATTCTCGACTATTAATGCATATACGTTAATGCATATAGAAAATTTAATTTAAAGACGAAGAATTATACAGTCAGAAATTTTGCTGTAAGCTATTATGTTGGTTAAATTATTCGGAGTTTGTTAACCCTTGGGATTTTAGGGTTAGGTCACCCTCCGCTCATGAGTTTAGGTGCGTCAGTTGATATTCTCGACTGTTAATGCATATACGTGCCTACGTAGATGGTCCGCTTCGTGTTGCCGCTCATGATTGCCGTGACGAGCTTCGTTGTATCTTTCAGGCGTGATCCCAACACAACAAAACAGGCAAGCCCGATAACGAGCGTATTGACAGAGGGACGCCGGCGCGTCGGCAGTCACGGCCGCTGTTTACCGCCGCCGAGGATTTATAAGTCGAGCGCGATGCGATCGGCAGCGAGAGGACGTCGCTTACATAAGCTCGTTCTGTCAATCGCGCTTTCAATTGACAGCGTTACTCGACCGGTCGGACGTTAAGTGAGCCAGCGACGCGCAGTACCGTCGTCAAATTAATATAACCTGTTGAAGGTAAGCGTTACTGATGCGTTGCGTTTAAAACCAAAACAACGTTGTGTTTAAATTAGAAATAGATCAGGAATTAGAGATAGATTAGAAATTAGAGATCTGCGATTGTTGAAGCGTGTTGTTTCGCACGCGCGTCACGCGTGGAAGGAGAAGTGTAATCGCACACGATTATTGTATTGATAAGCGCAATTTGACATATATATCATACATGAGGAAAATGTAGATGAATGAAGTTTAAATCAAGGGGTCGATTGCGTATCTTGAAACGAGGTGAAAATTACAAAAATGAGCAAATTCACTAGATACTGGCCAATGAAATTAAAAATATTCTGCTGAATTCGCTCACTTTTGTAATTTTCACCTCGTTTCAAGATACACAATCGACTCCCAGAGTGAGTGTAACATAATTTATACAGGGTGTTAAAAAAAAATTTTTAACATTTACATGGTAATGCTAGAAAATAGCCACCGTGTGCTGAGTAAACAAAAATCTTAGTGAACATGATAAGTTGAAGTTGACTTAATCATTTCTGTGAATTCTGTGATATAAACATTTTTGTTAGCATCATGAATGACTTACTTCTATGTGTTGCAGAGTTCTATGTGTGATATTTATCTGTATTTACCTCAGTATTATATGAATCGCATTGTGTACAGTCATGGACACATCGGTTGCGACACTTTCTTTTTTATAGGTTTCAAAACGCACTAATATTTTGCAAATGTGGCCACGATTGGCGTTATACTGTCTCTAGACTAAAGATAGTACATCGTGGTTCGCATTTGCAAAATATTAGTTATCTATAAAGTATATATATATATATTATGTATATTAAATATATATTAGAAACCTATAAAAAAAGTGTTGCAACCGATGTGTCCACGACTGTACATCCTCATTCAATTTTTTTCCATACCTACTTCATGTAACAAAATGGTAATTTCACCAACAATCAAGCACAGCTGTTATCAACCATGTGATTGCCAATCTACATGTTATTTGTTGATTACACATTTATAAGGTATCATGCTAAAAATGTTGATGTATTTTCAAGAAATGACAGATATACCTTTTTTTTGTGTATGATTGTGCTATGAAAATCATAATGATGCTTTTGTTGCTTTTTTACGACTAACATGTACAATTAAAATGCTAACATACAAAAATGTTTATATCTCAGAAAGGCTTTCGACCTATGTTCACTGAGGTTTTTTTATTCAGTATGGTATGTACTAGCTATGTACCATAAAATATAAATTATATATAATTTCATGCCAATATATAAATGCTGAATGGTTTTCTTGAACACGCTGAATATATTTTCAGTTGTATCCAAAGATTCCTGTCTCTATTGTTTAATTCTATTCTTCTCTATTGCGTCCTCTTCTTTACAGAATACGTCTGGCCACTTGCGAGAGAATGCTCAGGACAAAATTGTTACAACGGTACCTGTCGCATCACGTGCCTTTGAGCTGCCGAGCGATGCATCTCCTGAGGGATAACGCGTACGTTAATGGGAGCTGGATAGGCGCCAGTGACAAGCAGATATTTCCCATTTACAATCCAGTTGACAATACCATCATTGCTCATGTTCCTGATATGAATGTTGCCGACACTCAATTAGCCGTCGATGCTGCTGCCAAAGCTTTCGAGTCGTTCAGCAAGACCACGGCCAAAGAGAGGAGCGATTTGCTGAGAAAGTGGTACAATCTGATGGTCGAGCACTCCGAGGACTTGGCTCGTATCCTGACCAAGGAGAACGGGAAGTCTCTCGACGAGTCCAGAGCGGAGATCAAGTATGGAAATTCTTTCGTCGAATGGTTTGCGGAGGAGGCTAGGAGGATAGAGGGTGAGGTGCTGCAGGCACCCGTGCCGAACAGAGAGTTGCTTCTGCTGAGACAACCAGTCGGTGTAGCTGCCTTAATCACGCCGTGGAACTTTCCGCATGCTATGATCACCAGGAAAGCCGGCGCCGCGCTCGCCGCCGGCTGCACCTGCGTCATCAAGCCGTCCGAGGACACTCCGCTGACGGCGCTGGCGTTGGCGGATCTCGCGGAACAGGCGGGCTTCCCCGAGGGGATCTTGAACGTGCTCACCACGAGCGTGACGAATTCCGCCGCCGTTGGCAGGGAGCTGTGCGAAAATCCAAAGATAAGAGTGTTATCGTTCACCGGCTCCACCGCCGTGGGGAAGATCCTGTACAGGCAGTGCGCCTCGACCATGAAACGGCTTGCCCTCGAATTGGGTGGTAACGCGCCGTACATCGTATTTAAATCCGCGGACGTAGATCTAGCTGTGAACAGCGCCATGGCCAGTAAATTTCGCAATGCCGGTCAAACATGCGTCTCGGCAAACAGATTTTTCGTAGAGGCGGACATTTTCGACGAGTTTGTTAAGAAGTTCGTGGCGAGAATCGACAAGGATATCAAGATGGGAGACGGCAGTAAAGAGGACATCACTCACGGGCCGCTTATCAAGAAAAGTCAATTGGATATGGTAAGTGGTCTGGTGAAGGACGCGGTTCAGAAGGGTGCTAAGGTACATTGCGGCGGAAGTCCGTTACCGGATCTCGGACCGTTGTTTTATGCGCCTACTCTGTTGACCGACATAACTAAGGACATGGAGATTTACAACAAAGAAATCTTCGGGCCCGTAGCTGTTATCAATAAATTTCGTAGCGAGGAAGACGTGTTGAGGCAAGCCAACGATACGCCGGTTGGTTTGGCCGGATACTTCTTCTCGCAGGACATATCGCAAATATTTAGAGTCGCGCGTAAATTGGAAGTCGGTATGGTGGGTGTCAACGAGGGATTAATTTCATGCGCGGAGGCTGCTTTCGGTGGGGTGAAGGAATCCGGCTTAGGAAGAGAAGGTTCTAAGCATGGGGTTGACGAGTTTCTTGATATTAAATATGTATGTTTTGGCAACCTTAAATACTGATACAAAATGCATTTTGAACAATATATATATCACTGTTATGTTTGATAATAGTTGCTGCAAACCAAGAATAAACAATAATAGGCTACATAGTTATATATAATAATAATCTAATATATAATAACAAGAAAAAACTACAATTTTACAGTGTTCTAAGTGACTCTAATTTTTGGATATGATTATTTATATGTAATTCTATTAATTTTCTTTTAATAGAAGTTTTTTTTTTTATTATGATTAGTTATGTAAGTTCTTGTAATAATAAACATTGAAAACAATTTAATTTGAATTTTTAAAACTCAAGCAGCTTTATTTTAATTTGTATCATGTACATTTATTAAAATTTATACTTAACAATTTCTGTTACTGTATATATGCGTTTATTAATATTAAGCGAGAGATTATTAATATTATACCGGAGAGAATATTAAGTTTCTTTAGTGCAATGTATAATTTAATTATAATAGTATAAAAGTATCGTTTTTATATTTCATTTTACTAATCTGTTTTTCCTATGTTATAGATTTTATATTCTTTATATCACATATATAACACGTACAGTACAAAACAAGTCTTCCAAATTTTATAAATGGAGTACAATATATAAGAAATATTTAAGAGAAGTATGGATACATTTTTCTTCTTACATTTATCTATATTTTCCCATAGATATTATATATAGATATTATATACTTTAATTGAATATCGTTATTTCTATGAATTACGGGAGGAACTCTATGGAAAATTTTAGACAGTATATAAGAATAATATGAGATATATAGATATATACAAATCATATAATGCTATCATTTATGCTATTATAATTACATAATTATAATAATTATAAATATATAGATTTTAAGTCCATGTATCAGCTGTTACATAGGTATCCCCATACTTTTCTCTACTTACATTAAATCTTTTTGTCCTACGTATTCTTTTATGACCTAATTGTCAATAACAACTCTTAGTAGTTGTTATATATTGATAATAATTAAGTATCAAAAATGATATGTCCAAATTCATTTAAAGTTTCATTAAAAAGAAAAATTTCGTTAGATTCACTTATACTTTAACATTTAATTTAACAAAACCATGTTCGTTCATTTACAACTTAAAAATTATAAGTGAGATTATTAAAAAAAAATCTTTACAATATATATAGTATAAAAAAATCATTTTTATATTGAAATTAGTATAAATCTCTCTATATTGAAAATAATATAAATTTTTTTGGCCTCGTATATACAGTCAAAAAAAGTATGGTGTGTACCTGTGACGTTTCGTTTATCTACAATGAAACAATTGATAATCCGATACAAAAGTCTTAATCTTCCAGCTGCTCAAGCACGTAATTCCGTTGGTATGATCGATATATATATATATATAACTGCGTTATATAATACACAACTGATAATATGCATTATAAAAATGACAATTTCTTTCCGTGAATTATTGCTTATGATTATAATGGATAGGTATTTGTACAATTACGTGTGATCATATTTTAGAAATAAAGATGTATTCACATGAAGTAATAGTAAATATAATACATGAACAGTAAAACATGTTATATAGATGTTATTATAATGACAGTGTTAATAACCAGAATAAAACGGTAGTAAGAATGTCAGCAATTTGTCAGTCCATGTTTTTTAATATACCTTTCCCTGGCCTCTTGTATCATTTTAGCTTTCTTTTCTTGGAAGGAAGTGGTACCCAATACCTTATCTTTCGCGGAGCTTGAAGATCCACTGGACGATGTTGCAGACGATTGAGCTGGCGGATCAGGTTCTGGAGTGTAAGTAACTATGCCATCGAGAATATTGGCGATCGTAACGTCAACATTTCGAGTTTTCACTGTGACAAAAAGATCGAAAGAACAGAATTTAGTGATTGCTATTGTGTTACAAAAAAAAAGCGCTACGATCACGCAGAAAGATTAATGAAATTAAATCAAGATTTCAGACAATGATATATATATACGTACTGAGATCTCGCAGAATCACATTGGGTGGAACCAATGGAAGTACTTCGCTGACTTGACGGACCATCCTCTGTATTTCTATGTTATGTATAACTTGCGAGTTTGGCGTATTTCTGCTGGGACGCGCGTTACTGAGTATCCTCGTGCGGTAGCGCTTTTCGTATTCCGTCTTGTCCGACACAGTGTGAGAACATGTCTGTAGTCCCAGGGCGTCCGCGATATCCTTTTCTACTTCCCGCACAAGTATCTCGTGGTCAGAGTTTCGTCTGATTTTCAGGTACTTGAGTGTGAAAACTGTATAGGGCACGAACATAAACCAAAATACTTCTGTCAACCATGTCGAAGCCAGCGAGGTGAGATGCACAGGTACGAGCTCCGATCTTGACGCTTTGATGGCGACCGGCTGGACAGACGTTTCTATGCTAAACGGCCAGGAGTTGAATTTCAGCAAGGCGACCTGGCTGTTGGTCGTGCCGAACTCGGGCTGCACGGCCACGCTGTACGTGGAGGTTGACAGAAATTGCTTTATGCTGGCGATTAGCGCCTCCTTACTGCTCATATTCATTCTCTGTAATCCCAGCGCGTTACTCAGGGCAGCGGGCAGCTCCCAAACGCTGGGGATTAGCGTCTCCGACGCTCGACGCAGAGCGAAGTGATCCAGAACGGACACATTATTGGCGATTATTATCCTCGACTGTTTGTCCCTGGGCTCGCTCTCGGGATCGACTTTAACTACGATGCCAAAAGCGAGCCTAATGCCGAAAATTAGGAACGCTCGAAGAGAATCGCAGTCAGGTAGTAGCGACGCTAGAAGCCAGAATAGTAGTATCACCAACAGTCGCAGCAACACAAATACAAGTCCTATTGGCGAATATAAGATTACGAGTAGAAGGCGCCAACCGCTGGGAAACCTAAATTCATAAAATGTAATTGATTAAACTTTAATGCCTTGTACAAAGTTCGGGCGATAATTACGGTGAAAAGTAATCAAATTCTATTTGTTGTGAATCCTTTACAGTTGACACTACACGTGACAAGGAACAATAATTTTTCACTTATTACAAGAGAATCTCACACACTCTTGGTGGTTTTAAATCAACGTTTATGACGAAAATAATGCAACTGTATAATGATAGCCGTGCTCGGAGATTCTTCGCGATATTTGCGGAAAAGGATTGTCTCACCTGCTTTTGTTAAACAAATCCTGAATATCAATTTGTGACATCTCTTACAACAAACATCTGTCACATTTGAAGGTATAGTACTCGTTGCACGTATTTCCTTGTTAATGTCCAAACTGTTAAGTCAAGTGCCTCCAGGCAGCGACGCGGTTATTGTTCAGTCCTATTTTTCATATTACTTCTCAGTAACCTCCCAATTGATGCGAATTTTCCTTTTCGCCTCTTTCAACAATCAGCTGTTCCGCAGTAGCGTGAAGTGAAGACACTAGGGACTTTTTTCCCTCGGAGCGGGAATTTCAAGCGTCGTGCTCCAGTTAACCATTTCGCCAAGCTGTTCACCCCACGATTTAAATATAATTACAATTCGAAGGACTGATTCGAATAATCTATAATCGATGGCACGAAATTACGTAACGTAAGCCCAATCGACATATGTATTTTCTAACGATTTATCGTTTTATTACTCAAATAATATCATTAATCACTTAAATTCTGTAAATATACTCGCAAAATATATAATGTTTCATACAGCACTTACATAATTGCCTATTTTTCTCGGCTTAATAAGTTTCACACGTGTAATGTAATAAATATAATAGTTCGTTTTTTTTACCAAACGGAATTTATTTTTTCAACAAGTATAACATATTTTTAAGGAAACTTATATAGAGTTGAGAATAAAGAGTTGTCTAAAACAAAGAGTTGCATTTGAACGAGCATTGCAGATTACACGAGAGTTACATGACGAAAATCGCCGACTAACAGGAATATATTTTAATTTTCCACGACCGACAAAATCACCTTGTGTACCTTATGACAGTAAAAACTAAAGAAAAAAAAAAAAATAATAAATTGTCTCGCACAGCACCTTTCGTGTAATAACCAGGGGAATTCAGTATTTGGATTTATATTACTTAAGTGCGATATATAATATATCTATAATATTATTATTAATATATACACTGGTACATCACTTATACCTCTCATAACTTCATTCATGTATGCTACAAAAAATCCATATAAACCCATAAATTTATTTGAAACAATTTGCGGTTTTTTTTTTTAATGCTTTCAATACAGATATTTTCATATAGAATGTAAGAATAAATTTAAAAACAGATTCGTACAGACTCATATAGATGGGCTTTAAAACTTACTTTATACGTACGTTTGGAATAATATGAGCACGTTTGCACTTTGATTCTATCTATGTGCACTCGTTACGCGTAATGTGTTATAGAAAGCATGTATGTATGTATGTATGTGTGTATGTATGTATGTATGTATGTATGTATATATATATATATATTTATATAGAGCGTATTCTCTAGTCAGTAGGTTGAAAATAAAACTCGGAGCGCCCATAGCCATTGCCCCTACGCTTGTACATATAAAAGTGCACAGGAACAACTCCTCGTAAAATACGGGCTGCCGAGAAAGATTTCCTACAATCGTTATCTTACCTGAGGAAAGCGCCGCAAAAACATTTGCTTTCTTCCCGATCACGAAACACGTTCATATGTGTATGCGTATTATATAAGAATGTATACATGCATTTATCATAAACAATACAAGATCTGCATACGCACATATGGCCATGTGTATACACCTATCGTTTTCCGTCTGCCTCAAAAAATGACTTGAAATGTCACATTGCTATAAACATTTGTTCTAAATAGGTTTTACATGACATTCATCTCAGTGGGGATTGATTTTGTATTGTTGGTTTGTTCACTGTTGCTTCAGGGAGACTACATGGGACCCTCTATCAAACTGATCTTCATCGTGCAGTAGTAAAGGCTGCGGGCCAAGCACAGGATCGCCAGTAGAAATGCACCTGAAAACGTGAGCCGAAAATGTGACGGATGAACGAAATGAATTTTCGACACGGCGGCCGAATATCAAGTACGAAATTATCGAGACAAGCTTTCGTCGAGATCTAGGCTCGATTGCTTATACCTACCAACGTAAGCTACGTAAATTCCACCATTTACTTTTACATATTTATAGGTCCCGACCTGCAATTGTGTACGGCACAAAATTAATAACGTTACAAGAGATCAACCACTGGAGAACGAGAATTCCCGAGTGTTTGCACACTTACCGTTATCGCTGTAGCAATTACTAAGGCTATAAGCCCAACGATAATGAATACGATCCCTCTTCCTCTAGCGAAGTCTGGACCGACGGAAGATATCTTACGGCAATGTGGACATCGAGCCAGGGCGTTGTTTAACGTGTTGAACTGCGGAAGATGACATTACGACGGAGGGGTGAAAATCAGCGAAAAACAAACAAGCTTTGCCGGTGCATCTTTCTGGATGACTCACCAAGAATGTGTCATGGCAATGGGCACAGCCTACCCTGCACATGCCTGGCATGGACAGTACCGGCGGCGTGATGGGGCTCGGGGCCAGATTGATGATACGTTTACAATTTGGCCTGGGGCAGGCGATGCGCTGTGAGGAGCTCTTGCATATGAGCAGACAATTGCACGGACATCGCACGTACTTCTTTCCGGGCGGAGCGTTTCGTATGGGCTGCGTGAGAAAAGGGGGACACAGTGTGGTGAGATCAAACGCGACACCAGCGTCTGCCGCACGCAATTGCACAGCGGAACTGTGAGTGTCGGTCCACAATAAGGATTTTAAGCAGTAAGAAATAGACCAACCGTAGTTGAATATGAGGAAAATAATTGATTGCAATTAGTCAATATCTTACGGCTGTAAAGGCTTAAAAGCCTTACTGTGGACCGACACTACAAGAGACTTCTTCGGAAACGTACTGTGGCCTCGTTACACTGACAACACTTAACGACGTGCTGATCCCGCTTGCCGGAGATGTCTATCATCGCCTGACAGACCCTGCAGGTGACCATCGGCATACCGCCCTGGATAGCCGATTGGTACGGCGGCGGCAGCTCGTCCGGCCCGATCGTCGAGACGGTGTGCACAGTGGACTGCGTTTGCTCGTCTGAAATGAAAACACACACACACACAAACACATACACAAAGGGATAATTAGGATAAGGTGCATGTCTCCGACGAACGTTCCCCGGGCGATCGCACGGCGCGCGATCCTCGGGCACGTTCACGCGAACGCGCGTTCTCGCGAACGTGCGAGCGCGAGACAACGACGACGAGCTGCGGTCTATCATACCAATCGCATCGTTGCCGTGCGAGCTGTACGTGACGTTCTCGTTCTTCAGCAGCGGCTGCCGCTCGCCCTCCTTGCCGTCTCCCATGCCGAACGACGTTGGGAGAGCGATTCACTGCCACGGCACGTCGGACACGATTCGCTTCTATTGTTTGACAGAACAGCTCCCGGTGCATCGATGACAAGGATGACAAAATACGAATCCCCCCCCCTCCGCCCCGCCAACCCGTATCCGTGCCCGCGGCGTCGCGCGTACGCAGAGGAGAAACCGCGATTCTCGCCGCAAGCCTTCCTCCCTTCACCGAGAGAGAGAAAGCTCACGTTGTCCACGACGTTCGAAACAGGACGAATATATAGGCGTGGCGTTGGCGAGAGAGAGAGAGAGAGAGTGCCGGTAGGTCGAAATCGCGGCTGAGCCCGCGGAGCGGCGCAGGAGGGAGAGACGGACGTGGGATGAGTTTCGGAACGTCGCCGGCACTCTCGTTTTTCCTCACGTTGGCAGCGCTGCGTCGGATGTCAATATGAGGGGGATGTGAGTAATACACGGGGCACAACACATCGAGGGATTGGTTATACAACGAGGCTCGAGTGATTTTTTTTCCAAGACTTTAAGTACCCCAATTTTGATTTAATTCGCGCTGATTGTCGCGTAACGGTGGGAGCGAGAGACGGCGTTCGTGTCGTCTTTTCGCGACTTAGAGCGCGTCACCGGGGACCACGCGGCGAACCTTCGCGAATTGTTTTGCATGGGGTGGAGCGTGATCGGACACGATTAACGTGTGTAAACACACACACACACGGGAAAAACATTTGCCTCGATATCTCATAACAATTATGGAGACTGTTAAACATTTGTGGAACGTCAATCAGTTCGTGACGAAGCTGAAGAATCCGTTGGTTACAGACTTGCAGATATTTTACATGTAACTTCTCGCCTTTTATTGACATTTGTTTATAATAAATACGAAGAAATATATTGGACATATTAATAAATGATACCTCAATATTTTTATTATTATTAAATATTTTTAACAGACATGTGCATATTAAAATAATTTCGTAATTTTATCTTGACAATAAATTTAAATATTTTAGAAAGAGATAAATATTAATATAAATATTAATTGTGCTTTCGTATTCACATATATTCGTTAGCGGATTTATAAAAGGATTTTGTTTTAATTTTTATTAAAACCTTTTCAGGCAGAAATGTAAAAATCTCGGCAACAGCGTGGAGTTGCCACAGCAGAATTTTGGACCATCGGTAGCGTGTTCGCATTGTGGATCACTTTGGAGTACGGTGGATCATCAAGTTCGATTATCAAGTGGCAAAAAAATGTCTAAATCGGTGAAAAAGATTGTGCGACACATGAATGAAAATCCAAGTCAAAAGATCCCAAAAGCTCGCGCAACTTTGGCTCGGAAATCTGTAAAAAATGAGATGAATAGATTGGTCATTAAATGTTCTGTCTGTTCCAAGAACACTGAATTGCCGTTCAAGAAGAAAAGCCGCTTAAAGCCAGCTAAGTTGAATAATTCACCGACAGAGACACCGCAGAGTAACCGTAAAAGGAAAAAGAAGAAATCCAAGGACAAAACTGCTGGTTTAAATATCTCAGGTTGCACGCCTGTATCACAATTGAACAAGAAAGATAATAGTAAAACACCTACAGTGTCGCCTGTGATCACGCCTAAAATAATTGCAAGTAACAAGAAATTATCTATTTCCCCTAAAAAGTCCAAGAAATTGAATATAGAGCGATTGAAACGTATCATGGAGAATAAGACAACAACACCAAAACGAAAGAACTTACACAATTTTTTAGCCGAGTTGTATTGAAAACAAATATTTTATGCAATATGTAAATATTGTAAATATTTTTGCACAATATAGAATAATATTTTTAATAAATGATTAAAAAACGATGTCTGAATTTAATTATTAGAAGAATTAATTATTAGAAGAATTTAATTATTAGAATTAAAAAAATCTGATATCTGAATTTAATTATTAAAAGTATAATTAGTATAATTTCAAAATTAATGTCTTTCTCTCTAAGATATTAGGATATGGAAATGGATATGGATGGATATATCCGTTAAAAAAAACTTTTATAATATAGCTTTTATTAGACTTCTAAGTTAATAAACTGAGAAAGTTAATTTTAGTTATTCTCTAATTGAAAAATAACTATTATTGAACCGCTCGCGGTTTAAAATATAAATTTTCATTACAAGTATTTTATTTAGACATTTTTAAGACGCGATTAAAGTTGCTATAAATATGATTTTTACTAATTAAGACTAGAAAGAAGGAATTCTCATGAATACTATGATTTTTTTTTTAATTAAATCGTCTATTTCTTGGAAAACGGTAATATAAAGCAGAAATAAATATATCATTTTCAAACATTAATTATATAACTCCCATTAATAATTACTCTATCCATCAAGAAGTAAAGAAACATTCGATTGCATCATTACATTTAACTCGTTAACAAGTAGAACACGTAGAGATGAACACTATTTCTTCTTGCTGAATGTTTGCGAATGAGACGTTGAATTAATATATAAATCGCATCGTGCCACGTCGAAAAGTAAACAAGTTTTTGGCATTATAACTAAGTGCTGTCCGTACTGCACTACTCCTGTGTTCTGTGGTCCTAACATTTTCACTTCGTGGGCTTATGGTCCAGGCAAATAAAATAAATACACTACACAATATACGGTCTGTCGCTCTTATGGCTTTGGATACACGCGCGTCCGTTTCTTTTTTTTTCTGAGATTCTCCTCCGCAGTCACTCCAGTGGAATCTCCTGCTTTACGACCTGCAACATCGGAGTATACTTTATGCACGGTGAAGTTGTAGAATTTTAATGTATTCCCGCGGCACATACCTCGCTCGTATACCTTATTTACTTCGATATCCGCATAAAAAAGGCAACTCACACAGGATAGGGAAATCGTTATTTACGCAATGGGAAGCTGCGAACGGCCGCGCGGATCCCGACGATGTCGGAAATTAAATTTTTATTTTGCTTTAAATAATAGCGCATATAAGCAGCATATTCGACAGAATTCTCTCAATTTTCAGAAAAAGAATTAATATCAAAAATTGACGAATGAAATGAAATGTATCATGTTTAATCAATCCAAATTCGTAATGTATACGTATAGAGTACTTAAATATTTTTTCTGTGGAGTTATGCAAAAATGTAAATTTAACTGTTTATGCGAGATTCATTAATATATTATCTTGAAACTTCGCCAAGAATTTATACAGAAAGAGAGATCAGTAACTGGAATTGACGTCATAGATCAAAAATACTTAATATTCAACATAAAATTTTAATTTAAACGTTTTTTATTATATAATTATTTCTATTTTATCATATAATCTTTATTTTCTAATTCTGTTTTTACATATATTGATGTCGAATTAATTAATTAAATTTTGAATATGAAAGTGTCCGCTTTGACGCATTTTAATTCGTATTATAAATCACTTTTCTCTAATTTCTGTTTACTTCTGCAGACTGGTTAAAATAAAATTTTATTTTACAAAAGAACAGAATAGAAAAGCATTTTCTTTAAATATGGAGAACAATTCCACGAGTTATATAAATTGTAAATTGAATTTCATTTAGAATAGATCCTGATCATTAATTTTTTTCCAGCTCATCTATTCTTCATAGTGCGCTCCGAAAGAGTATATAAGTACCGAGCAGTATCGCGGGACATCGACAATGTGAGGTGCGGCCGCTCGATAATGTCATTCAGCAGCAATTTATTCACTTTTACGATTTTCGGCCGGAATGTCTCGTGCACGCAGGAATTCTACTTTCATGCACAACTGCTGTGTTAATTCGGTCAGTGGGTCGCGGCAGGAGGTGCGAGGAGGAATCGAAAGAGCCGGAGGAAGAGGCCGGTGGCGGTGGCGGAGGAGAAGTCAAGGGAGGAAGAGGAGGAGGACGTGGAGGAATCGTGTTAGTCACCTGAATGCAAGCCTCGAGGTAATCCCGCTCGGACATTTCCTGGTCCTTCGCAGGGGGAACTTTTCCCCGTCGGCGCAACTCTTGCTTGGCGTCGTTCAAGTCAAAGATCGCCACGGGGTCCAACCTGCCCTTGAGCACCAGGCCCGCCAGGTACTCAATGTAGTGCTGCCTGCGGGGGAAAAGTACCCAAGATTTTAGTCATGCCCACGGCACGCGGGTCTCCCCCGCTTGCGCTTTACCTCGACCAGGTCGTTCTTGTAATGCTCCGGGTCGCGCCCGTACCAGTTCGCGGGCAGTTTCAGCCCGGCGCGTCGCACGCACGTTTCGAGATCGTCCACGTTTAGCAAGGGCAGCGGTTCCAGCTGCGTCAAACGGATCTTTCGAACTAGATACTCGACGTAATGAATCCTGGTAGATACACGGATGATCTCGTTAGCGATCGACTGGAGAAGGGGAGGGGAGGAGGGATGAGGACGCGGGGGTATAGCGAAGGGTGGCGGCTTCGCTTGCGAGACCGATCGAGAAAATGTCTGGAATCGCCGCGAGATTGGGAGCGATACCCCCAATATACTCGTGCGTGAGCGAAATTCTAACCGCCGATCGGCGAACGCATCGTGGATTGTACCATTCAGAATCTCTAGCGAGACTGAAGGAAGTTTTGATTTGGAAGAATTACTGAAGTAACTTTATTTGATACGTGAAACTATTTCCATTAATATAGTTTTTCGGTTATTCGTAAAAAAAAAGAAACATTTCAGTAATTATAATCTTGACTGATTAATTTCTGTAAGAACTTTTAACAATCTGTTATCACTTATAATTGTTGAAATGGATGATTCTCGAAATAGATTTCCAATTTTTGTCTTTTAACTTTATATAATCTATGATAATTCAGTTTTTAATTTTATAAATAAATTTGTTAACGATACGTATTATCGCGAATATCATTCACCACGATACCACGGCGAAGCTTACCTGCACAGACCAGCGTGGTTCTCGACGATGTCGGAGTTGCACACGGCGTCCACGACCCCGGTCGGCGTTTCTTTCTGCAGTTGCACCTTGCACCTGCGTTGTCCGACCGGACCCTCGGTGTCGTAATCGATGCTGTTCTCTCTGAGCAACTGCTGCAGCTGCACCGGCTCCTTGTCACGGAGGTAGAAGAGGCAGTTGCGCGGATGATGGGCATGTAGGCCCAGTTTCGCGCAATAAGGGCTGACCGCACATTTCGCCCCCATCATGAAAGCCTTGCCGCAACCGCAGCAAAACTCATATTTACACTGGCTGCACGTGAAATGCATGCAACCTATAAAAATTCACGAGCCCTCTTTTTTTTCAGCGAGCTTCGAAAAATGTTCCTGTGATATGCATATCGAATAATTTAAAAAAAATATCTCGCCCCATATTTTAAACTCATCCCGAGATCGATAAAAAAAAAAATAACGTGGTATTAAAATTGTTCGCGTTTATTAAGATAATATTTGGAATCAACATTCATTAATTCTTATATTACCATATTGTTTTTATAAAATAAAAACCCCCTATATTTGTATCTGTAATTTTTGTATGATAACAAATTTGTTTTCGAAAAATTTAACGTCACAAAGAAAGAAGAATTATGAAGGAGCAATTTTTATACGTAAAAGATGCAAATTACACTTGACTTACAGTTGAGAATTAAATGATAAAATCTCACAGTAAAGAATCAAATTGTAATAAAATAATAAATAATAAATTGTAATAAAGTAATAAATTGTAAATAAATAAAATTATCTTTGCAGTAAAATATAATTATTACCTCCTCGAGACAGTGAATAACGGAACTTGCACTTAGGACAGTCGATGCCATTGTCGGCCAAATGTTTAGCCAAACCTGCGGCTTGATTGTCGGGATCATTCTCGTCCTTCCAAGCGGCAAATTTCTCGCATGAGATACCCTCGTGTTGTTTTTCCCACTAAAAATAGAGAATGTTAATAAATAAGTTATTTCTTGTTTATAACATATTTTGGAATTATGAACGTGCTTTACACCTACCGGTCTTCGGCAAAAAGCACAGGTGACAGACCGACAATCGGGACAGATTAAACGCTTGTGATCAGGATCAGCGTAAAATCCGCTTGAACACTGGAAAATAATAAGTCGTTATTTTTCTTTTCAATAGCGGAGTCTGAAGATTGCAGTTAAGTATGTAATTACCTGAATGCACCACTTAAAATTCGGATCTTGCATCAGAGTCCGATCTCTGAGCTTCCTCTGGAAGAGCTCGTGAATCGGCGGATCCAGCAGGGTCTTCAATTGGATGTCCAAATTGCTGAAATACTCGAGAACTTCGTCCTCGCTCGCGTCCTTGAGATTAGGTTCCTTGCAGAACGGACAAACGGCATCTGTGATATTCCTGTCGCTGATCTGAATAGTGAAGTAGTTCTTCGCGCATTCAATGCAGCAGCGATGTATGCACTTCAGCATAGACACTATCTATAATCGAGAAAAACATCGACAGATAGAACAAGTAGAATTAAAAAATGACGAAATACGCTTTAGTTTTTGCTGATATATCTCTTAATTATTCTAATAAAATAAGATAAAACTTTTTTATAAAATAAGATTCGCGCGAAGATGAATAAATCCGAATAGAAATTTAAAAACACGGACGTGTTTTTATCGAATTTTCTTTCCGAAGTTTAACAAGGAGTTACTTTTCGCAGTTTTACTTTAATTTTCCAGATTTCTCGCGACAATTGGACACTCACTTGACTCATCGCAAAACGACCGGTGCACAGCTCGCACTCCTGCTGCAAGAAGGCCAGCGCCGACTCCACGCTGGAGCACTCTTTCGCGGCCTGGAGTGCCTCGGCGTCCCCGAACTTGAGGGCCAGCAAACTCGCGGCGACCTCGGCCTCATCGTAATTCGCGGCTCGACCCTCCGCCAGGAGACGACGCGCTATTCTCTGCACACGTGACGGACATAAGATTGCTCCGATATCGGCACGTACGAAATTTCCACATATCGTATAAAAAGGGAATCTTAGCTTCGTTTAAAAATCTCGACCTAAGGTGGAAAGCTTGAGATCTAACTGTTTATCAATGTATATATATGGACCAATTACAACAAGTCCGTTCGTAATTGTTACAACGTAAAGCAACATTTTGGAAATTATGGAGAATAATTGTGCAATATCGACATTTCCTTTGCGTATGATTCACGTCTAAATTCAACAGATGAATTAAAAAAAAAAATAAAATAAAATACTCTGTTGCTCATTAATTAAATCAACAATTAAAAATATTTTGAAAGTAGGAAATTAAAAATATTTGTCATGCAAGAGAAGAGGACGTAGACCGCGCCAACGTCTAGAAACGAGCTCTTTTTCATTTGGCAAATATAAGAAACATATTTTGAGAAACATAAGTCTCAGCTGAAACTTCGATATTCATCTATTGCTGACAATGAAGTGATTAATTCATATATTTATAATCGATATATTTATATATGCTTATGTATATATAGAACGCCTTGAATGTTTTACGCTTAAAATGGGAAATATATTTAATATACTCTATTTCCTAAGTAATTAAACACCACTTAGACACGCACTTTAGAAGGTGTGTAACATTTCTTTTCTCGACGGACAAATGAATTAGTCACGGCACAATACTTACCTTCGCGTTAGTCATACGACTCATCATAATTAAGTGATTAACCCAATTAACGCGCGATTTAAGACATTGAGAGAACACCTAACTGTTGCATTCGATCCCCTTTCCCACCCACTTGGCATTTCGAGCTGTTTGTAGACATTGGCCTGCCGACGGCGGGAAAGGCCGGTTCTTGGCGGTTCTCGAACACATTCGCGCGGACTTTTTGGCAACTGACGTTTCTACGAGGGGGGTCGTGTGTCACTTGGTAACACTCGTCTACTGACCTCCCGCTCCGTTTTGGGAGATCCCTGTCTCTTGCGCCTGATGCTCTCCACGATGCTTGCCCTCACGGCATTCTCCTCGCCCTCGAACTGACGGATGCAACTGGCCACGAGGGAAAATCGTTTCTTGGGCGCTCGCGCCCGATCCACCCCCTTTAACGTGTCATCTTTCTCGATTTTGACCTCTTTACTCCCCGTACTCGCCCTCCGGCCCGCCTTCACGCGTTTTTCTCGTGACTCCTCACTCGTGACTTTCAATGTCTTTATCGTATCGTTTTGCACTGTCGACTGATCTCTCCCCTCGATTTCACTCGCATCTTTAAACTTTATCTCGTTCTTCTTCAAATCGTTAACTTGTGACCGGATATTTTCTTTAGAATCTATTTTCTGCTTGATTTTCGCTGAAGACGCTGCGGCTGAATCTGTTGCAGCAATGTTAGAATCTGCTTCAAGTTTCTGAGAAATTTCTAATGTCTTTTCATTAATTCCCGCATTTATTTCCGGTCGAGGTAATTCTACGACCGCAGTAGCAGCTTCCGTTGGTGCCGTCAAATTGTTTTCTTTATCTCCTCGCGTGACCTGAGAATTACTCTCCATTCTGTTCGGAATGCTGGCTTCGTGGTCACTGATCGTTTCATTGTGCATTACATCATCGGTCTCTTTATCAAGCGCTTCAAATTGTCCCGAAGTTTCGACTTGTTCATTCGTCTCTTCCCCTTCGGACGGTAATTCTTCATACGCATCTTCCTCCACCGAATCTTCCAGCTCACTTGACTTGATCTCCCGTTCGTCGACCGAGCCTTCCGACGATGTGGAATCACGATCGTGACTCTCCGTCTCGTACGAATAAGTGACGTCCTCACTTTCCTCGGATTCGCTCGTGCACTCTTCTTCCTCAGACTCCGATATTTCAGATCTTATCTCATTTAGCGTTTTCTCCAACAACAACTCCGCGTCCGTGAACTCCTCGACGGAATTGTATTCCGAGTTATGATCAGAAATGTACTTCGCCGTTCCTGTGTCTTCGTCCTCTTCAGAACACTCGGAATCGGAGCTGAAAGCATCGGAGCTTTCCTCGATTGCGTTTTCGACTTCCAATTGTTTGCCAAGATCCGCGGACGGATTGTTATGCGCCGAGTTCGACGCTTGTGAATTCTCGTTTAATTCCGATTCTATTGACTTAACTTTCGGAGGTTCTTTGGTTTCTTCATTTTCCACGGCACTCGCTTTAGCATGATTCTCCTCCAAGATTTGCTTGTCTTTCACATTTTCTGTAATTTCAATTGCTCTTCCGTTACCAGATTTAATTTTATTTCTCCTCAGTTTGTTAGTATCCTTAGAATCAATTTTCCGCATGGTTGGCGGGTCCGATACGTTAGCGCTTTCCGGAATTTTTAATGATAATTTCGAAATTGCTTGCGACATTACGGGCAATTTAGTCGATGCGTTCTTTAATGAAGACTGAATGTCATTTATTTTAGAAGAGTTCGACGAAGCACTGTCTACTGATTGCGCGATTTTTCGTTGCATTAAAACGGGTATTTTTGATGGTAATGACGTTTTAGGTTTTAAATTATCTTTCTCTATTTTTATTAGAACTTTGTTATCAGGGATTTTTTTATTTATCTTCTTTGTTGCTTGATTTTCCAAAGCCTCCGCTTTTACATTTTTCGAGCTTTCCGAATTTTTATTTTGGACATCTTCAATATTTTTGTTTTTAGGATATTCCAGCGTTCTCTTTTTAAAATTTTCCGATTTATTTCCATTATATTTTTTAACAATAGGCAATTTAGTTTGCGGTTCGAGATTGGTCGCGTTATTGACTATCGATATTTTCTCTATATCGGACGTAGAAACCTTTCTATTATCATTCACTTTAATATCACCCGCAGCTTTTTGCACGCTGATGTTACTTAACGACTGTTTAACAGTTTTGTCTGATTTTTTTGCAACTGACTTGTCCCCTGTCTTATCGCTCGCGATACACGTGGGCTTTAGGAGTTCTTTAATTCGCGATTCATCGAACTGCATCGCTCGACTCGACCTTTTAGTAATCTCGCCGGCCGTTGCTTTCGCTTTTGTGACGGTCGTATTGTACGGACTCGCGCTCTTTCGCGCTAAATTTTTCCTCGGTGCGCTAGCTGATTTTTTTACTATCTTAACGGGCGACTTTCTTCGGACTATCTTTTTAAGAGGCGATCTCGATCTGTGCTTCACGACGGACTTCGCGATCGCGCTTTCACGAGATTGATTTACTTGTTTCGTATTTTTTTCTATCAAACTTTCATTAATCGATAATTTTGACGGTTCGACCTGTTCGTTACGTGCGACGATTGAAATTTCGTTCCCGGACGAATCGACATCTTTCGCGTTCTCCACGCCGATTGTATCAACGCCGTCGGCCCGATCCGTCTCGCGTTCGACGATACTTGCGATATTTATTATGGGCGCGCAATCGTTTACCGTTGTTACCGGCGATTCCGATATCTTTATTTCAAAGGTGTCAGGTATTCCGGGCGTCACGTCGCTGACATTCGCTATAATAGGATCCGGCGAGGAGTCTTCGTTGACTGTTAAAGCGATATCTCTCTCCTCGGTCGGCGTGGTGAAGAATATATTGAGATTTTTAAGCGCATGTAAGATGCTCCTTGCCGTTGAATTTGACGTTTGTGCGTTCTGTTTCTTGTCATCGTGAGATTGAGAAACTTCGTCTCCGAGATAAAGTTTCTCGTCGCGATTCACGGGATGCGAAGTACCTTCTTTCGATTCTAAAGGAAGAACGTGTTCGACGGGCAACCGAGGAGACGTGTTATCCGGTGTGTTATTATTATTATTTGATAATCGATCGTGTACGTTCTCATCAGAAAACTTATTAATATTCGCAACCAGATTTTCATCGGCAATAAATTTGGAAATTTCAGGAATAGATACTGTTTGGCTATTCTCTGGAATTTTAATGTCCTTTGAAGTTTCGGGGTCGCTAAAGCTGTTCGATATTTCAAGATGCGAAGTGTTTTCGGAGCAAGTACTGACATCGAGATTATTTTTTGTGAAAAAGGGTGACGTTATTTTTGCATGCGTCATGTGATTATGTGAAAGTGCAATTGTTTCTTGATTATTCGTCAGATTGAATAATTTATCCTGATTCATAACATTCTGTGAATCCGTCAAAGATTGAACGTCTGAGGTATGTACCATCATTGAACTGCCAGATTTTGCCAAGACAAGCATAATTTCCCTCCCCTGATCACGCGGACCACTTAAATTCATTTCCGTGGCTGCGTGCGAGTGTGTTAATGGCGGTAGGATATTTTCATCGGTTCGCGATTGAGTAATGGATAAATCATTGGCCGTATTTTGCTCAACGGGCACGTTTTCTTTCAACGTAGTTTCATTTTTATCGTCGCTCGCGGGAGTGTGATATGTGACCGAAATTGTCTGTTCTACTTTTTCCGAAACGTGCACCGCATTTTTCGGTACGATCGGCTTTGTATCATTTTTATCATGACGCAATGTCGTTCCGTGATTATCGAATATTTCGATGGGCGGTAATTTAACGTCGGGCGGATGATCGGGAGATGAATTCGATACTTTCGCGGGGGATAAAGTCGACGGGATTGATGAGGCTGATATTGAAACATGCGCGTGAGATGAATCGTTTAATTGTCGCTCGTCCCGTTTGTTAATATCCTGTTTATTTGCCGTATTAGTCGCGTTGATTATTACTTCGTACGAAGCAGACAAATGATCAGCGTTAGAATTATGAACGATTCTATCTTCTTGTGAAACATTTGTCTCCGTCGATTGAGAAGCAGACTTTTCCGCGTTAGAATTGTTTATGGAAGCTAATGAACCTGCATCTCGCGACGAGTCGCTCTTTAGATTTGGATCAATATTTGCAAAGGCGTTATCACTAAGAAGCTTTTCATGAGGTGCTTTTTCGGAAGAGCCTTTCGCTTCCTTTGGTGGTGATGATGATGATGATGACGCATCAGTCGAGCAATCGCCGGACGCAAGAGATTTCTGGGCGACAGATTGATCATGCGCTGAAGATGCTGTTAACAGTTGCACGTGAGAATTCGATAATTCACCTGAATGCATTTCCTCAGCTGATCTCGCCTTCGGCGCGATTTCATCTCCGACAGATTCCCCTTGATTATTATTTCTCGCAGGAGTGCCGGCTATCTCTAAAGAATTCTTACGTGAATACATTTCCCCAATGACGTCCGTTTGCGACGCTCCGGCAACTCCTACTACACTTGACGTTGCCGCTTCGTTCGCAGTCCGAGATTCTTCGGGAGTGTCTTTGTCCATTAAATCCATCGAATCGGAAAGCGTCACATCCGTTGCGATGTTAGTTTGCGAAGTGTTAGACTCATTCGTGTCCGTACGTACCGATCTGACGTCCTGATGCTGTTGCTTAATGTCTGGAACGCTCGACCGGGACTTCACCATCCGAGAACGCGGAAGCTTAGATCTGGCGATCTCCTTGTCGGTAATCTTGCTGCTTTTCCATTTTTCGGAACCTTTCTCCGAACCTTTCTCTTTGTCTTCTCGACCTTTCTCCTGAGGCGACTGCAAGCCAGTTTTGTTTTCGAGCACGGCTGCGGAAACGGGCGTCTTCTCTGCGTCAGCATCGGTCCTCGATGCAACATCCGCTGTCACCGACTGCCGAGGAGCGTCGATGTTCGTCCCGTCGATGATTTCCGCCTCAGGTACGTCGATTTCGGGGCCATCGATCTCGACGTTGTGTAAAGTATTTAATTGGTTCATGAGTCGCACGTCGGAAGTCACGTTGACACCACCTTTCCCGGGCGACAGCATTTGCATCGCCGTTATGAACGGCGTCAAAAGCTGCTCCGGCAGCGATTTCACGGCGGACAGCAGAGCTTCCACCGCCACGACGTGCGGCTCGTCGTTCTGCCTGGGGATTTCCTTTATGACACGCTGATCAGATTGCCCCCGCGCGGAAAGATCCCTCTCGGACGCGTCCGCGTGCACTTTCTCCGTCACGTTCGCTGTGTCGGCGCTCGTGGATTCGCCCGGCGACGACGTCCGCCGTCGCGGCAATATATCGGCTCGTTGGGGAACACTCGAATTCTGGAAAGAGATACGAAGTGCTCCGCTCAATTCCGCAGACTTCCCAACTTCGACGAGTGACTCGCTGTTACCCATCGCGGTACTCTGTCTTGCTATATCAGAAGGTAATTCAGGACCACTCGAAGTTTCCTGGCGCGTAGAAGAGGACTGACCCGGTTCCGTATTATTCATTGTGTCAAGCGCAGAACTTCCATGCGACGAGGGCACTTCAACTCCGGCGTTATTTGGTAATAATCTTTCCTGTCCCTTCGGTAAATTCGCAACTTCCGCCGCCGCTGCAGTTTCGTCGATCGATGTCGCCGAGGTGTCGACACGCGTACCTTTCGTCTCTTCGCGCGACTGCGCGGTTTCTTTTACTTCGACACCGCTCTTCTGATCAGATTTTGGCAGATCCGATTCGGTGATTCGCACGACAGTTTCGTTAGCGTCGATCGTCGACGATTCTCCGGTCGAACGGTTCGCATTGTCAATTTTCGGGGAGTATTCGGATGCGCGTGAGGAGTCCACCGCACTTGTCCTCGCGAGATCATCGACTGCGGTCGCGGGAATTTCCGTGGGTAACGCGGCGTCTACTTGGTCCAGGCCTTTTGTCGATTTCGTAGCGTTCTTTGAGTCGTCCCGCGAATCTACGGTCGCCTGGTCTTGCCGCGTGATCGCAAGATCGCTCGGCTCCGCTACGTCGGGCGCTTGTTGTACGGCCCTTGGGACCAGATTTGCATCGATTAGAACAGTGGGCTCGTCAGAGCGGTCGTACAGATTATCAGACTTATTATTACCCAATTCGTTCGGGGGATCTTTCTCGTGTCGCCAGTTATCGGTCAGTTCTCTGAGGGCCGCCAGTTGCTTTTGAAAGTCGGCCTGCAACGCCACGAAATGATCAACAATTGGTGACATTACCTGCTTCCGCGCCTCCATATCGGACACATTCGAAACTTGTTCCGTGGGACCGACCCCCGTCCCACCACCGACCGCACCCGCTGCGTCTGCAGCAAAAAGAAGGATCGGTGCATGATCGATGATCTTTGTTTCTTCCTCGAGCATTAACTTGTAATTTTTTTGTAAATGAGTATATATACACATAAAATAATTAATCGCTCATTTTTAATTTTCTAAGATCATATATTTTTCTGTTAAATATAGGAAAATATAAAGCGTTCGATTTAATTTTCTAAGATTATATATTATTTTTCTATTGCATAGAAAAAAACAAAGCGTTCTGTTTATAATCAATTGTGTAGTAGTTATAAGCAATGAATAACAATTAATAAAACTTCGTATTCCAGATCGCATGCAAAATAATATGAAAAGAATAATCTATATTTTCATTTTAAATTTAAAATTTTTTTAAATTTTATTAATTTTAAAAACATTTTAAAATGTATTTAAATATTGAATAATAAAAAAAATGTATGAAAAATGATGTCCATTATATAAAGTAATATTCTCATATTTAAATGGCATTGGAAAGCGCTTATGAAATTACAATCGGCGTATATCGAAAGCTTTCACTGACCTTCGTGCGGTGCAGCCTCCTCATTCTCCACCCCGACCGGAGGACCCCAGATCCTCATTAAAAAGGGCTTGAGCTGATTCTTCTGCAGCTCGAGCAGAGTGGCATCCTCGATACCGGCGTTATTGTCGAGAGCCCTGACAACGTCCGCGAGCGCGAAGTTTCCTTTTGCCATGATCTGTTCGCACTGCAAATCGAGAGGACGACAAATCAATATTTATCAAAATGTCGTGAAGCCATCGATGATTTTATTTAGATTTTCCCTCGCACGCACTTTCTGCTGCCTGCGTTGGATGGCCGTTGCGACTGCGTTCCACATGTCACCCTTGACAGATCGCAGGGCCTCCTTCGCTTCGAGCGGCGAGAGCACGCCGATGTTCTCCTTCATTTCCTTGCCCTGCGCGGTCACCAGGACCCGCACGGTCTCCACCAGATGCGGCCACTGCGTCTGAAGCCACTCGATCGGATTCGGTGCGCCTTGCGCCAACGCGACTTGGACGTCGTCGGTCGTGAATCCCTGCTTCTCGGCTTCCCGCAGGAGCTCCACTATCTCCAATCCTTGGCGCGTCAACGTGGAGACTGTTTGGCTGGTACTGGGACCCGCCTCGACGTATCTCGGTTGGCTGGGTTCCTGAAACCGACAAAAGCACATCAACGATCGTCTCGACGAAAATCAATTACAAAAGTACGAGATTGCAAAGTCAGGGGACGATGTTACTTGTCACAATCGCATGGGTTCCGCTGTCACAGATTATCTTTAATGTGCTGTTAAGCGCGCGCCTAAATTAATACCAGGACTAGCAGCAGCTGTAAATATATTACGCAAATAAGCATAATAAAATATACAATAAGCATAATAAAATATACAGTAAGCATAATAAATATACAATAGCTATTTAAGCGGTTGGAGGATGATAAAAGAAATGAAAATATCATCCTGCCTACGTTCACACCGAGGCTAATTATCGCGACGGTTGGATTGAGGATAACGAGGATGTACGACGGAAAATCCGTCAGGCTTGAGTTCGTAAGCGAGTTTACCCTGGAACGATAATAGAGATGGGACGAGTCGATGGAGTTTCTTCTGGTTCGCTCTCTGCTTCGCTGCCCGGTTATCAGCTGCTGAAGATACTGTTCCTGCAACGCTCGCGGATACAAATCGGGACTGTTTACGAATCCGGCTTGTTCCTAAAACAAACGCTCGGTCTTGTTTCTTTATTAGAACGCACGAAGACCGTGATTGATCACGTATCAACGGAAGATCTCTCTCTCTCTAAAAAAATACTTTACTATCAATAATAATCAGCTATAGATAAATTTTCGATCGTTCTTGTTCGACATTTAATTATGTTGCAATTTATTCACAAATTTGTTTCGCTCACCTCACCCTCGCTATCATCGTAATACAAGTAACTCTTCGACGTTGCTACCGACGCGGATCTTCCGAGAGTCCCTTTTGCAGGGAGATAGTCGTAAGTCTAAAATATTTTAATACAAAATTTATTCCACGATATTTAGTCTTCTTACGTTTACGTAATCTTTTCGTTCACATTCGTTCGTAGAATATTTCGCGATCGTGAATAATGTCTTACTCAAACAATTCTTACTTGAGTCGAGATACTCTGCGGCGGAGGGGATGTTCCCGTAGATACCGAATGGCTCTTCGAAAGTTTTCCCCGAATCTTTTCCTCGTGTAACATCGCGTTCGTGTCCGCCTCGGAGGTATTCGCAATCGAAGAAGACGTGAACGCCGAGGATGATGCTTCTAACGGCAAGTTCTCATCGACCGGCGATGTCGATTTCGATGGTGCTTCTTTTGCTTGCGAAGCCACAGCCGCAATCGTAGCTTTAGAGCTCTCTACGAGAGAATCGTTGTCTGGAGCAATCGCTTCTGAAAATCACAAATTTTCTCCATGATGCAGTGCGATGGTAAATTATTTTGCGCTACAGCTAAATTATGATTTTGGAAATTGATTGATGCTGTGATTGATACTGATTGTGAGTGTTTTCTTAATAAAGTATCTTTCGTATAGCATCATTCTCAAGGTCTTCCGGAAATGTACATGACATTTTTATCGTTTCTGGAGATCGAGAGAAAGAATAAAATCGCGAAATAAATCCTGTTGAAAAATTTTAGTACATACATTTAAACTTTAATGTATTGTCCATACGGGATTCTTCTTTGTTTAAATATTTATTAATTAATAACTTAGTTGAAAAATCTCTAATTTGCCAATTTGTTAGACTTGTAATAATATCCGTATATAATGATATCTCCAAAACATATAGCACGCAGTTTGTAATTATTGCAATTGGTAATACAAATAGTATTAATAATATTATATTATCCGATAATCCAAAATTGATACACAAAATATCGACGAGCGATTTTAAAAGAAATAAATTTTAACGAATTTTATTGTTACTAATTTTTTTTTTAGTTCATAATAAATAAATCTTTTGCCGCTGACGCGTTTCAGCGTCGTCGAGCCAAATGCTTTGGCAGTGATTTCCATCGATGGTCTGCCCCGGAATAAAGGAACATATGCCAAATGCACGCTCGTGCTTGAAACCGTCGCATCGCTTGAATGAATAATATAACGCCTCAGACATGAACACAGAAGATGGCCGAATTTCAAATACGACTATGCATTTGGTGCCGTGTTTGTAGAGTTGTACGAAAAACAGTTTCCATGTCTCTTTATTATTCATCCAAGGGAATACATCGAAGGTGGAGAACAACCAGTTGTACGGCTCGTGACTGCCGCTTTACGTAAAAATAAAAAAAGAGAGAGAGAGAGAGAGAGAGAGAGAGAGAGAGAGAGAGAGAGAGCAAGAGTGTACAAATGTAATTCGGATCATCCACATTTCTGGACAGGAATACGCGAGTTAGCATCACATAGAATGGGGACGTCACTTGGACAACTTGGTACCGAAGGAAAAGCTGATTTTGCGCTTCGGTCTACCTTTGTTCTTGACGGATCCGCTGTCGCCGCTCTCTTCGCTGTTGGAGATCTTCTTGGTCCGCTTCTCGGGATCCTGACTGGGATCGCCGACGCTGCTCGACGCCTCGTTTTTCGGTGCTCGCGGCTCGATCGGGCCGGCCACGGGGTCGTCGTTCAAGGTGCTCGGCGGCAGAGCGCTGCTCCTCGTCTTGCAGCAAACCACGCAGACGCGATCGTTGATCTTGTTGATGAAGGTGCAATGCTCGCAGGCCCATTCCTCTTTCGGAATTTCCATCGCGCCGATCGTCTCGTCAGGCGCGATTTTCTTTGACGACGCGCTCGTACCGCTTTCGACCGTGTCTCTCTTTCCCGTCTTCGGTTCCTTCTGAGACGTTCGCGCCTGCTGCTGCTGTTTCGTCTCAGCGCCGTCCTGTCTCTTCTGTTGAGCTTCGGCGGTGCGTGTCGTGTCCTTCGACTGACGGTCCTCTTCGATCGATCGCTGACGATCCGTAACTTGAAGATTACCTATCGTTTCAGGTAGGTCCCTGTAATCTTCCTTGTCCCCCTGTTTTTTTACCGGTACTTCCTTGGAGGGCGTTTTTCTAAGGCCTTGATTGTCGGATTCAAACGAGGATTTGCCGGAACTTCGTTTGCTGGACGTCCGGTCTAAGTTGTCGAGAGTGTCTTTTCGCCGGAACGACTCTCTTTTCGCGAGAAGCTCTCGTTCTCGCGAGCCATCGCGCATTTGTTGCTCTCTTCTTGTCGAACGCGACTCGACCTCGTCCATGTTCGCGCGATCTCTATCCGAATGCCCTCCTTGAGATGACTGCCTTTCCAGAAGGCGCGTTTTTTCTCCCTGTGTCCTTTTCGGGGAGGTTACATCTCGAGAAGGCGTCCTCCTGATCTGACCGTCGCTCTCGAAGGACGATCTACGAGAATCGCGACGAGTAGAGGATCGTTCCAGATCGTCCAGCATTATGTCCCTTCGAAGGGATGACGCCCTTTTCAAAGCGTTCTCCACTCTCTCGAAATGATCGTCAGACGAGCTCGTAATTCGTGCTCGGCCCGGCGGATTAACTTTTCGATCAGAGGACTCGTCGTCGGTACTTCGCCTTCGGCGATAAGTTCCATTCTGAACGCGATCCAGCCGAGGATCCATCTTGGAAACTGTCCGATCGTCATGGTTGTAGCGTCGTGCAGAAGAGATAGTGTTGCTCTTTTGAAATTCATCGTAGTTTCTCGGATATCGTTTACCGGACGGACTTTCGGACCACTGATCTTCAGCCATCATTTTCTCTTCTGACACTAATCTCCTGAAAAACCAATCATCGAAATGTGACGTAAGTGCGAATAAAATATAAATTTTTAAATATTACAAAAATGAAAATTCTATAAAATTATGAAGAAATTATGTTTTCAAAAAGATTAATAAAGGGAGAGTATAATAAGTTAATATCAATAAGTTTTGAAATTATCGACAACGAACGAATGAACAATCGACAGAATTCAGTTCATTAGAAAAATTAAATTAAATTGTGTCTATATATATTTTTTTTCGCAAATATTTGTGTGTTTTTTTCTCTCGGTTAGTCTAAAATGATAATTTTTGTAGTGTATCCTCGAAATATTCAAAATTTTAAATCGTCGAGAGAAGTTAAGTTTATTTTATCTCTCAGAATTTTCCCACTTACTCTCGTCGCCCTCTGGACACGAGACTTCTGGTATCTTCGTCATGATAGTTTCGTTGTCGTATGCTTCTCGGAACGCTGCCGCGTCTACTTCTGGATCCACGGGAAAGTCTGTCGTCTATGTCGGACTCGTCGGAGTTCTCGGAACTCGCGTCCGACGGCGACCCGGGCGACCTTCTCGATCGCGATCTCGAAGCGTAAGACTTTTTGGATTTCAGGCTGGGAGACGGAGACGGCGGTCTCGATCTTCTGCTGGATTTGACGCTCCTGGCCGGACTCTGACCTCTGGAAAGAGATCCCGGGTAATGCGGAGGTAGCAATTGCGCCGACGGATAGCCCATGGGGTATCCCCACACGCTTGGATGATGCAGGCTCGCGGTGGAGCCTCCCATCGATACGTCCCATGAGTTGACCGGCGGATACCACATCATCGGCATGCCGCCGGGTCCGAGATGTGCCATCGATTGGGCCTGAAACAATTTTACCCATCACGAATCTTCTTGGCGTGCGCCAGCTTTAAATATGTTTAACGTATCGTCTTATTTTTGAGCGTTTAGAAAATAAATCAGGAAACTACTAACAGTCAAAATCGATAATAAAAAAAAGATTTAACAACACTCGTTTGAAAACATTCAAAATACCTGATGCATTCCCGAATTCCACATATGAGCAGCGGTCAAGTCGCAAACGCTGGCTGACTGCATCATGGTTCTAGGTGGCGGCGGAGGTGGAAGTGGCGGTGCCGGTTTCGGACTGCCTACGCTGAGCGGCCTTCCGCTCAAAGTGTCCCTCGCATCAGCGGATGGGTGTCGTCGCCTGTTCGCGTCTTGAGCCCTCATCACCTCTTGGTATTTTCTGTATCTCTCCTAAAAATATGTAATTTTTTATTGCAGTTTTCAAAATAAGAAATAAACTTGTCAGAAATTCAACAAGTGGCCATTGCATCGCAAATAGTAATAAAATAGTAGCGAAAGAATATATCTAAAACTGTCAGAAATAGAGATGATCTCGTGAATATATGTAATATCCAATTTATTTTAATGAATGGAAATAAGTTAATTTCGATATTTAATTAACAAATAATTAAATTTATAAATATTCATTATTTTATTGATTTAATAAAAAATGCAATGAAAGAAAATTGTAGTTTTTGAGAGTTTCTTTATTCACAAATATTTTCATGATCTCGTTACTGTGATCTTTCAGATTCAATTCTTTTAAAATAAAGACCATTCTTTAATAGTTAATATAATTTTGTATATGATATTGTAACTCCTCTTACCTGTAGAGTAGTCATTTTATCTGTTCTCGCTCCTGAAGCATCGTTGGAAGACGTGTTTAAAGTATTCGCAGATTTCGACACTCTCGAGTCCGGCGGTGGTTTTGAATTGGAAAAATTGCGCTTCAAGCTCCCCACCTTGTCGAGCAAAGCGAGTTGCGCAGATCCTTTGATTAGCGCCGATTTAGCCTAAGCGCGAAACTTTAACTTAATTACATATCGTGAATGTAAGAAGGGAACAACACCCGGAATATGTTGTCGAGAATTGTAGATGTTTGTTTATGAAACTGCGCTGATATTGTTATTAAAAAAAAAAACGTCAAATTAATCATATGACGGTGGAAAAAATTTGAAGTTTTTCGCTAAAAACTCTCATAAAAAAATAACATAGGTTTAAAAAAGAACAAATAAATAAATAAATACAAAAAAATGGCTTATCTCTGGAGGAACACCAATGTGTCAAGAATATTAAAAATAAAAATCTTATAAATAACACGTCATTAAAAAACAATTATCTGTCACTTTTCTGTCACGTGGCAGATTCAACCAGCTGGATGGATAGGCTGTCTATGCTGAAAAGAAGGCGGGGTATACCGAGTGTAAAAATAAGCCATGATGGTACCCGTAACGGTACGGGAAATACGGAGTGCTACGGATGCCGATGGAGAAGATTATGATCGTGTGCGAGAATGATCGTGTTCACCGTGTTCACCGTAGCCTGCCATATTCACCGCGCCGCAGAGAGATTGTCCGCGGCAAAAACGATCCGATTACACGATACGACAAATGCCCGGCATTTACGACGGCGCCGACGCGCTACGTTCGTCTTTTCCGCGTCATTACATCAGCGACAGAACTGGAGAGAGAGAGAACGGGTTCAGTGAATGCGGCATCAGTGTCTTGCGGTAACATGGTGTATTAAAAAACAACGACAATATGTACAATAAAATCTGAACGTAAAATAGAATATCAACGATCATTTAAAGCTCGCAAGGGCAGTAAACACTTTAAGAACGCCTCGGTGTGACGTCTCGAGTAAAAGCTATAACGTCGTCTTAATCAACAACGTCGAGAAAGAGAGAAAGGAGAGTCAGCATTCGGCGATCCGACTCCGTGAGCACTCGGCGCGACGGAAACGAGGTCGGATTTGGCGACAAACAGCTCAGCCCGGAGTTAGTCATTCATCCAATCTTGCGCGCGATCGTCGCCAAGAAGCAGACACTTGATCGCGAAAATTCAATTGGCCGTACAGCGGCAACCTCTGATCTCCATCGAGCTCGAGTGATCCCGAAGCGATCCTTGGGCGCGTGGAAGCTGAGGAACATCGAGGACTTATATCGGTCGACGACTGGCGTCGGCGCCTGGAAGAAGATTCACGAGCAGTCGGGGGATTTCAGGCCAGGGCGCAGCCTACCTGAGTGCTCTTGCGATTCCTCCGCGGCGGCGGCACCGGCGGAGGATGCAACAGGTTCTCCCCCTTCGGCGGCAGCGGCGGTCTGCTTCTGCTCGCGTTGTCGGTCAGGATCCTTCGGCGGACGTGGCCCTTCCGCTTCGGGTGCTTGTGGTTCATGTCGTCGCAGGCCTCGCAATAGTTCTCGTTGCACGTGTCGCAACGCGCGAACACGTTCTCGGTGCCGCACAGGGCGCATTTGCTCGCGTTCGATTGAAGCATCGAGGGTTTCTGGGCTTGCGGTCGGGTCGGAAACTCGATGATCTCGTAGTCGGGGTCACCACAGTCCCCGGAGAGCGACGGCGCCGGGATTTTCGGGGGCGTCGGGGGTCGACGATGCTGCTGCTCCGTTTCTCGCTGCTGCGCCTTTTTTTTTATCGAAGAAATGTGTTTACTTCCGAGATCAATATTGTCTCGATATAAACAGATTAGTATATATATATATATTGCAAGATTAAATACAAATGTATTAAAACAAAATTCGATAGCTATGTCAACATCTTTTTATTTATTCCAACAACAGTTATAAAATTGAGAAATAATTACAAGTAAAAATTTATAGGGACAAAAAAATATAACTGAAAGAGAAACCTACCATGACCCAATGGGGCATGGATCTTGCCATTCGCAACTTGGTGGACGGATTCGATATGGCCATCGGTCGCCATTTTTCAGCTCCCGGGTTCTATGCAATATAACAATAGAGCTTTATTAATTTCCTCTTTGAGAATTTATTTCAGAAACAAGATTGCATTGGTGCATCTCCGTCACGCTTATAAAATGTTGCACTTATCTCTGATATGAAATTCTATTTAGAATTGCAAAATTGTTTAGTACGTAAGACACGAGTGTTAAAGCTGTTAAGCATAATAAAATTATTATAGTTAGATTAAAAAGTAAATCAAGGAGCGGTGATTATATACAGCGCGGAAGCGATTATAGCGGTAATGCTTCGTTGAATCAGAGTATCAAAAACCTAGACGACTTGGAAGAGCTCTGGCAGTTTCCTACTGCCACAACAGAGTGCCAAATGTGAATTGATGTCATCGCACCTTGGGCTCGCGCGTCGCGTCCCGAAGCCTAAATAATTTCGGCGTCGTTGCCGCATAATCGAGACCGTACAAGTGGGTGGGCACCGTCGCGGGGAAAGCGTGACGTCAGAACGGTGAATCCACCGCCGGAAGCTGGACCGACCGGGTCTATTTTCGCGGCCGGGAAAAAGCGTGTTCCGCGTCTAGAAATAAAGCCGAGCCGCGTGGCGCGCGACACTATTTTTTCATGATGTAGATGACACCAACGACGATATCCCTCTCCTTCCTACGCGAATTAACAAACGTAATCAATCTTGATTTCGGGATATCTTAGGTTACACCTTTCGACGGAACGTAATTGATGAAAAGGCGGACGACCTAAATAAATCGGTTTCAAAAATATCTGACACATGTTCGGGATATATCTTTTTTAATTATTTATTAGGGTTCTCGTTTTCTGCCCACTCATCTTGTTATCTTTTCGTTGAATCGCAGCAACATGTCGATTAATTGAAGACATTCATATGATCCAAAACGAGATAAACGGAAATAAACGTAGCCACGCAGTGAAAAGCTTTCGCTTGAGAGCCGCGACGAAACGGGAGTTTCTTGAATTAGAGCTGTTCGTATCTTTAGAACGTTCACTCTACTGTTCTTCTTATAGCACACATTTTTTTCTATTTTTGTTTTTATTTTACGCGCTAGGAAAATCCGCGACGAATCCAATAGAAATATATATATATACGAATGATGTGCCAATTAATTATAATTTATAATTTTTTCATTAAGACTTCATGGCCCAGCATAATTACGTCGAAAGAGAGTAAAAATTCAATTTATTTAACGAAATTAAATAAAAATATGCAGCATACACTATTTATTCAATTTATTTATTGTTAAACTTTTCCTTTACAATTATTTCCTCCTATTCAGATAGTTTTATCCCAAAATGTGACAGGAGAAAAGAAAGAACCAGAAATGCAAATCGAGCGCGTACATCGTAAAACTATTTCTCGTTGAGATTGCATACGACTGTGCAAGCTGGAAATCATCCAACTTCTAGTTTATCCGGGAGAATTTCTGTCCGCGAACTTCTTTCGCGCTCAGACACGTCTCGCATTTTATTCGTGTCCGGAGTTTAGACGGTTTAGTCGTTAGGATCGCACAGATAGATGCAATTTGAAGATCCGTTTATGCTTTCGTCACACTTCCGGCAGCGCGATGCGCGATATCGCGATAGTTACGGAATAATTAGACAATGGTTAGCACATGCGAGGCGCAATCCGGTAAGGGATCTCGAACCGGAAGTAACTGTCACAGTCGGTACACGGAGTTACAAGTTACAGATAACACGTACGCGCTAATTCGCAAGCCTAACTTTCCGCGTGGCAGTAGTGTGAGAAACGGGCCCCGCTTTATCTTTCGTTAACGTTATTCCAATAGTCGCTGGTACCCGCATAGGGTAGATGCCTGTGCGAATGCGGCGCTACGAGACTAACAAATTGCAAAGCAACGACGTGGATTTTAGATGCCACTAAATAATTATCCTCAAAATGAATTCAGCTTCCCGTCTTCGCTAATTAAATCGGAATCATTTAACAGTTGAAAATTGAAAAATCTAAAATTTAAGGATCTTATTTGTCCTCATAAAAACATTTGCCTTCTATTGAATATTTATTATCATATAATAATTAAATCGCGCGCAACGAGAAGATTTCCTGTTATACTTTTGTTTATGTATCTTTAGAATTATTTGTGCTTTTTAAAAACAGATGAAAACGATGTTAACTACCTTCTACACCTTCGACATGCGTGCAATCGTGTGTTCGATATTAGACACCCGAGAGATATAAAATAATTTGATTAACTTCATTTTTTTTTTTTAATCATAAAATGCACATTTTTTGAGACTGCCATCTGAATGTGCTGCACGGGCGAAGTTAAATGCACGCGCCGTGCGCACTCCCAAGTCGATGCACCATGAGAGCTCCGATTTAGACAATCCGTATCCACGACGGTCGACCTATCCTCACGTCACAAATCGTTTTCGTGTACCATGGGTTTCGGCAAAGCACTGAGAGCTTGGAGAATTGGACAACAACGCTTTTCTATTAATAACATTCTGTTCGGAACACATTCGTTATTGAAAGAAACATATCTCGCGATGCGATTATACATTTCTCAATCATCCGAAATACGATGTAATCAACTTGTTTATTATCCTTAGTTTATCCTTGCGAGCGGCGTTTGCTTTTTCCTTTCTCAATTAAGAAAAGAACAAATGACGTGGTAACGGAATACCCATTACGGAAGTCCTCGTGGCGGAAGATGCACTCGAGAGGGGGAGGGAGGGGGGGTGATGCACTCGATGGAACGAATACTCGGCACTCACGTTCATGTGGGACACCTCCGCCGGGGTTGACTTTTCCGGGGTTTTTCTCGGGAACTGGTCCGCACGGTACTGGGCCCTGTCTCCGGTGTCAGCTTGGACGGCGCTGCTCGTCCGCGGGCGGCCGTTGCATCGCCGCCGAAATCTATTTCCGTAACGCCGCGTCTGCTGGACCGCTGCCACCGTACCCGCCGTGGTCTCCCCGTTCGCGTAAATATATCGCGATGCTCGCTGTGTGCGCGCAGCTTAGACGTTAGAACTGGCATCGCTTTAGAAACTACAGCTATCGTCCGTCTCATTTCGAGCGAAAACAATGAACCACTCTTTTCTTTAGTTCTTCAGCGGCTATTATAGCGGCTATTAAACAAGCGGCTATCTAGATGAAGTATTGATTAGCGCTTCTTGGTTTCCTCTTGGTATTTCGAGTATTAAAATTCGAATTAAAATTCTAGGAAAGTCTGAGAGAGAAAGAGGGAGAATTTTAAAAAATAAAGTTGTTATCTAAAAAATTAAACGTTTTATCAGAAAAAGAAAAAACTTAAATACAGCTATATCTGCTCGTTCGGGCCTCTTTTTGAATAGATATTCAATATATAAAACGTTTATGGTTTTTCTTAATTCCCAATATTACATTTTTCAGTTATTAAAATTCGAATTTAAAATCTTTATCTTTAATTTCCGAAAAGAAAATCTTAAGATTATTTTTTATTTTTAAGGATAAATTTTCTATTATCTTAGAAACTAAAAAAATTGCAGGCGAAGAAAAAAGGACTCTATCTACATTTAGCTACGTCCGTCTCACTTCGGGCAAAAATAATGTTTGCTCTTTTTTAATTCTTTGGACAAAATAAAATGTTCATAATTCTTCCTGATTGCCAATATAACACGGAGAGAATTTTTTTAAAAATTTACCCTGCAAATCATGTTATTATAGGACAATATAGTATTTAGGCAAATTTTACTGTGCACTACAATAGGATTTCGCAGTAAAATTTATTGTAGTGCACAGTAAAATTTGCCTAAATACTATATTGTCCCACAATTAATATGATTTTCAGGGTAAATTTTAAAAGAAAATTCTCTCCGTGTACATATTTCAATTAAAATTCTTCTTAAGATTGAGACTAAAGTTATTGGTTCAAAAATAAAAAAAAAATAAAAAAAAAGAAGGAAGAAACACGCTGATGTGTAACATCGAGAAATCTGCAATTATGTAAATCGGGAATACATTAAATGGAATGTTGACGCGACATTAGCCGAAGTTGACCGGTCGCGGTGGACTTATGTCCAATGCGTAAATTTACATGGTAAATTTGTTGGCACACCTTGCTGTCACTGCGAACATTCGTATTTGACGTGAGATAGTCATTACGCGCGAAAGTATTATTTGCTTATTACATTCCAATAAGAAGACACGGTACAATTCCATTGAGAGTCTGTTAGGCTACGTGATTCTTAATTGACACTGCTATTTTGCGTCGCTGTTGCTTTATTATCCTTTAGCCTCACACGCGGCATGTACACGGAAATAAGCTCAGGGCATTGAAACGTTAGAACCAAATAGAGTATAACTGAGCGTATAAACTTCTGGTAACGGTCGGCCAATATGTAATCTATCGTTGCCTCTATTGCATCACTGCTTCTCTCTCTTTCCTTCCAGCAAATCGCTTCCCACGTACGCGACATTCACGCGCCCACGTGGGCGCGCACACGCGCTTTTACGCGCGCCCGATCTTGTACTTTCTGCCTAGAAATGGTGACTCCGAGGAAGCGAGTGATACGAGAAACACTTTTAATGTATACGACATCCGATGCAAAACGGTGACCTTTACGAAATTCACGATTCATATAAAGTTGCAGCCGCGCCGGTAAACAGCTTACTCTAATCAATTCTGTTAGCAGCTTCATTATCTATTGTATAATACTATATATGTACATATATACATAAACCGGTCCTTGCAGCCATGTATTGATTGCAACATCTGTCGGATCATCGTGCTAAGTCACTATATTAAGTCATTACCCGTGCAGCTGCGGCATAATTATGAGATAACGTATACGCCAAATAAATTATACTGTTATTCCAAGAATATTATAATATCATTTGCATGAAAATACAAATGATATCTTTATATATTTGATAAACTTATACATAATTAGAAGCTCTTTTATCGTCGCCACCGCTTTTAGTGCCCGCATGATCAGAAATCGTGGTAAACTTTATGAACTGCTAATTCTTCTGGAATTCCTTCAGAGAGAAAATCAACGTAATTATAATTAAATTAAATTCTTCGAATAGATAATGGTCTTCTGACGCATAAAATATTTTATTTCTGGTCGTTAAAGAAAAAAAAGGGGGGGAAAGAATCTATCCTGAGTGGTATATGGTCTCATGCTATCTCTGGTCTTATCATCGCAGACGATGGTCCCGGGTCCTCGCCAGGTGAGTGCACACGGGAGAGTGACCGTTACGCAGGTAGACCGCAGGTAGGACGCAGGTTGGTTCTCCAACTGTAGCGCCACCTGAGCCGATCCATCGTTGGTGCCTCAAAATGGCCGTTCCTCTCACCTCAGACCTTCCTGGAACGCCGACGGAGGCAGGTGGCGATATTCAGGTCCGATCTGACTCGCGAGGCCGCCGCGCTTAGTGCCGAGACCTCATTCCAGGTGGCGAACAGCCGAAACCGTGTCACCCAAGACGTCCGTACGCGCCGCGCTGGAAGGTCGAAAGTGGCCGTCGTGCGTGTAATCGCGCGAGAGTAGTACTCGTGGAGGAGTACCCGAGAGTACGCGGCGTATCCGCGAGGCGAGCCCGAACGGAATCCCGGGATCAGGTCTGATCTGATCGCGAGGCGTTCCCAGTCGACGACGCGGCGATCGATATCGCGATCGCGATCGCTGGTGAACAGGTGGACTCGATCGGTGGTCCGCTCGGCTCGCTCCTCACCGTCGCGTTCCCTCCTCGTGTTCCTCCTCGTCCGTGTCGCGTGCGCGCGCGCGCGCGGAGCTCGCGAAACGGAGCGAGGCGCTCGCTTGGTGATTTCGATGCGCGGCACGGAAATAATCGGTAGACCGAAGGGGACCGCGAGTGATATCGCGCGCGTGGTCGTTACGTAGTGCTCAAGGCTGCGTCGTTACCTGCGATCTTTCACCTGGTTGCAGAGCAGTCGCGATACCAGAGCGATACCAAGGACCGGACGACTCTCGTTGCGAGAGGAGATATGCCTGGCAGTCACGGAATTCGTCGAGACTGCTCGTGGATGACGCTGAAGCGAGGATTATGAGGACGTACGTATCGCCGCTCGAGGATAAGGATAAGTCGATGTATTCGCGTTTTTGAGACGCAGAAGTCGCTCCACTTTTACCGCAGCGGGATCGCCGCTCCGCGGTTCTGTGATTTTTTGACAGACGACCGTGGAGAACGAAATTTACACTGTGTGTGTGTGTATGTGTGTGAGGAAGATCACCAGTATTTGTGATTGTCTGAGTGATCTGTGATTAATGATTGTCTATCTTTTGAATGATGGTGTATCAATTCTGGAACTTCTCGCGACGGCACGCTCGCCTAGTTTTAATTCATTGGTATTTAATCGATTTCACGGATTAGGAAAGTCGAGCCTACTTCACGGATAATTGAGAAATTTCTCTCGGACAATATCTTCTAAGTTTCAGTAATTGCTCAATATTCAGCTCAATATGTACAATACAGTGAAATCTGTCGGCTTACGAGAGTGTATCGTGAGACCAAAATTGGGACACGTGTATGGGTACATCAATGGGCGTAACGCAATATTTGTTCGCGCGTTACGAATTTAAAGTACTCCAGATCAGAGTATCGCAGCTGTCATATCAAATTTCGCGAATGTTTTCCGAATAACGTTCTCCAATGAGAAGCCGAAAGATTAAAATCCTTATCAGAATTGGATACGTTGAAAATCAATCGAAAAAGAAACTGAATGGCTTCTCATCAACTCATCTCGGTCGAGTTTTACGCAGTTTAATTGATTCTGCGTTATTGATTCAGACAAGTTAAATATTAACCTCAATAAATATTAACGAAACCAATATTTAATATCCTAAAAGATATGCCAATCGATGTATTTCTTTTATTTAACCCATTAATTTAATTAATGGAGTAACGTTCGTTACTCCATTTATCATTTGTCAGTCGTCACAATATCATTCTAAGTGGAGTAACGATCATTACTCCATTTACATTTAGAAGGATATCACGACTGACAACGTCGTCTACACGGCGCAGTTTTTTGCAGCAGATTCCTCCATGCTGCACACTTACAGACCGGAATCCTGCGTAACGTTTAACAATCTCTTCCATGATATATTATAAAATTTGACCGCTGCTTAAAAAATTGACATAAATCTGTCGGCCCCAGCGTTAAACGCTATACGACATGTATCTTCCCTCATTCGCGCGGCGCTCGTTCATTCCCGTTACCTCGTTGTTTTCGCGAAACAACGTTCCGCGCGGCGCATATCCGAATCGAGAGTCGCGGCCGCATTCCCCGCGATTTACCTCATAATAAAGTTTCTCGTGTCTCGCAGCAGCGTGCGTGGCACAGCGGTGGCGCTTGCGGCTCGCAGCCCGGCGCGCGTAAATACCTAGAAGAAGGTGGGCCAGAATGGGGACACACGGGCACTCGAATGGGCATTATCGCGCGATAAACGACGCGAGGAATGTCGTAAATAATTCTTACGTTACGCCGAAGTTCCGACGCGCGTCTCGCTTTCTTCCTCGACTTTTCCGAAAGCCGCTCTCGGTCCCCCCCCTCGACTTCGTCGCACGGATCTCCCGTCGAATCTCGGCTCGTCGCACCGAAGCGGATTTTATCGGCGACGAAGAAGCCCCGCGGATCACGGATTGCGTGGGTACGTGCGATTACGCCATCGGGCTTTTTTGTAACGAGCGCCGCGATAAATGACGCGTCGCTCTCTCGACCGGGAATCGCCGGAAGATCGCATAATTTATAAAGGTGCAACGCGCCATTACGCGACCGACCATCGTATCGGCGCGGCGCGGCGCGACGCGACGCGGCCCGTTCCTCCGCGCTCTCCGGAGTTATGCAATTCGCCATAATCGTACCGCCTCGGTCGCATTCCATTCGGAGAGTCGCTGTTCTCGGCGTATACGCAAAGCGTCGACTGCCGTTGATCGCAGGGACGGATCCAAACGGAAAGTAAATGGCACGTAGGGGGGGTTTCAGATATCCCCGTAGTAACATAGTCGGAGAACGATCTTGTTTTCGTCTCGAATATTTTGTCAATTCATTCAAGATTAAAGGCGCTCCTCTTGATATCCGTTCACTTGAACACCAGTTCGGAGCTCACGTGTATACGTCATCTCGAGACTTCGAAGAAGTCCACCCTCCATGCGCGCGGTGCATGCCTGCGCGGTCGTTCGCGTAAAAGTCGCTCGCGACGGCGAAATTTATGGGAATTTTACGATTTCCGCACTTTGCCGGCGCGCGCGTCGAGCACCGAGTATGTAAAATGTGCGGCTTAATGAGACGCGTTAAGGATTTCCGTTACAGGAGCGAGAGCCGCGCTCGGTCGGGCAGAGATACGGGCATTTAATCGGACCGCATTCCATTACGAAAATTATCGTTCCGATTGAAATGTATAGCTCTTGCGCGGCGACGTGTCAAAAATTGCGCGGGACGGGCGGAGGGGGATCACGACAGGGTCGATTTATCACATTCTATTAGCGGATAACAGGACTTACACACCTGCGCGCGCGGCGGCCGTATGCATCGCGGGTGCAAAGACGCTCGATGCAAGACGCTATCGGGCACAGTTGCGTCATAATCAATATTACGCATTATTAGTTCCATCGTCGGGGCAGTTACCGACGAAGACTGGCTGGATTATATACAACGCGGTGCAGGTTAGCAGGCATAAACATTAGCCCGTCGACGAAGTTCGAGAGACGTTAGTTCGAGCCGTATATATACGGTAACGATCGGCATCGAGTATCTGACGAAACGAGAATCCGATACGCGAAAATGATATTATAAAATACGAAAGTAAATTGCGAAAGATGAATCCAACGTCGATTTTCAAGTGTATACGAAAGTCGTTCTTATGCCAACGGAATGTATTATTTGATATAATGATCATAAATTTTAATAGATCGGTGTGCGCATGTAGTACGCTTGTATACATACATATGTATCTCTCTCTCTCTTTCTTTCATGCAATATCTTAATATCACTTCGCTAATGATAGAGTTGCCCGTGGAATATTCTTCCCTTGTAATTGTAGCGTGATTACATAAAAATAATATCCTAGTACGATCATATACTGGTCATGAATAAATTTTTTACGACGGCTCTCCGGTGCACCTCTGGATTTTGTCGAGAGTCAACGAACTATCCCGCAACGGCGAGAGCAGGTCGTACACACCGTGGCCTCATTTACAAAGAATTAGCTCATACTCTCGCGATGCGAGGGCCGCGATACGCGCGGCGACGTACGTACAAAATGCTTTCTCCCGATATGGCGGCGTGCACCTCGTGCTCGCTCTTCGGAAAGAGGAACTTTCCGATACGTTCCATTGGTACGTTACTGCCGGGACCGCGCGATTGCCTCTACCGTACACATTGGATTTAATCGTGGCAACATTCGTTAGAAGTTACAGCCGCGAAAGTAAAAAAAAACAAGGGCGACGACCTCGTCAATTGGCTGTGAAAAACCTGATTCGTTGTTCCGTATGAGAGAGAGAGAGAGAGAGAGAGAGAGAGAGAGAGAGAGAGAAGGAGAACCGGAGATTAGGCACGTGTCGCGTTTTATGAATGCGTTGCTAATAACATGTCGCAAACGCTATTGTCCCAGCCGCAGTTCTGTACTTACGTAGAATTTGCCACGAGCGATCTGTGAGCATTTCCGCAAAGTCGACTGCAGTTTCTAATAGTCGATTGAATCCTTATTTTTTATTCTTAAAACAGAAGATTTAATTTTCACACTGTCGTAATATTTCACAGAATGCATAAAATATTTATTTATCTTATTGACAGTTCTATCTTATGATGCGTGAATTTATTCATTGCCTATATTATATATGAAAAAAAGAAATGATTCATATGCATATATATATCAAATAACTTTGCGGATTATCTAAATGTTTATTCAAAACGTTACTTAGTGTCGAGGGAAAGTCGAGAAATAATTTAGCCTCTGTAAAATCCCTGGTCTAAATGATGCTTATTTGATTGCTGGTCGCTATGATGGCGGTATTATAAGAATTTAGAAAGCATTGCGGTCAGATAGATGTAAGAAGTAGTGCGTTCAGCCAATTTAGGTAGCTATACTGTGTTTTTCCGCAGCTTGGTTTCGCAGAGGGATTGACAACTAAGAACCTGTTTCGACAAGCAAACAAATTGGAAAAGAAATCAATTTATGTATATCGATAACAAATTATTTTTCTTTAAAGCAGAGAATGTCGACTCTCGTGCGATACTCCATGCAGTATTTAGCTCTTATTTATCGTTGGATTTATGGCTTTAGGATTTTTGCAACTATATCAGTAACATATATATATATATATATATATATATATATATATATATATATTTAATAACATTGATTCGAAGCGTTTAATAACATATAATCATCAGGCTGAGATATGAGAAAGAAACACGGCCGAGATGATGCATTAACAGATCCGCGGGATCTAATATCTACCGGGCATATATCGATATTGAGACTCGTGGTAGAAATTCTATTAAATGCTCGCAGCCATACGTGGGAAAATCTCTCTCTCGCCGACGTTACCGTAGGCATATCGCCTGTCATTAAACGTGTTGCAATCGCCTCTTTAGTCGCCCACTTCGTGAAGTATTGGCAATGATTCGTTGCAAAATTTCACAGGAAAGTGTCGGCGGTTCAAGCTCACTTCATGCACACACTCCTTCATTCTTAGATCTCAGGACGGATATTATCTTTCAAAACCCCTGGTGAAGCGTACTGCAGAGGATGTGCTTGGCAACGCACATCCGATGCGAAGGATGCGCCGATAGAATTAGAAATTCCACGATAGAGCCCAGCTGCACGCGATAACGGTGCGCAATTCGGGCTCGCCGGGAAGAAAACTCGCTACATTGTCGAATTGGAGCGTAAAACAAGCTACGTTCGCGTGTTACGAGAACGCTGAGAAGTCCGCGTCGGTGTAATTAACAGTTGCAAACTAATTATTGCGTATAATTCCATCACGCGCGTTTCCCATCTTTTGATCCCCATCTTCGGCATCTCGCGCATTCATATCCGGTATGCCAAAGGAGATTATTAAATGCATACCAGTGGCTTTACTTAAGTACCTCTAATTGTAAGTCGTATAAAATTAAGTGTCAAGTAGAAGACTCAAAGTATATTATAGGTAACATAAGGAATGTAGAATTTATAAATGCATCTTCAAATACTTGATATTTATCCGTTAATCTTATCAAGATTAATTAAGTATAAAAATTCTCTTGTTTTAATACCTGTTATATCTGCTTGATGTAATTAAACAAAAATAATTTTACATTATGTACAAATTTCTTAAATATATTAGAATACGTGATGTAACAAATTCATTTAACGCACGATTAGGAATTAAATTAATTCGCATACTTCATGATTAGAAATCAGGAATAGATCGGTTGCAACATTCTTTTCTTTTTGAAAGAAAAATCAAAGAGAAATTGGAAATGTACGGTTATGCTGCGCGAGTCATGCGCCGATCTCTAAACAGCCTGTAATGCCCAGTTATTCGTCTCGCCGGCGTCGCCTTGTATTTATCCCGGCGCGGTGAGAGGTAATTTCTCTATTCCCTGATCGAGGCCTTTAATTTTCAAGGTCGCACGCATCGAGAGCGAAACACTGCGCCGTACGAGACTGCAGCGAGCGGTGATCGGGACGAGGAGGAGTCGGAGGAGGATTCCGGCGCGAGAAGAGGATACTGGGTTCGGCAAGGCGGTCCATCGAGGCGGGTATACCATGTATCGGCCGAACTTCTACGAGAGCACATGTCTGAGATGCGCTCAGACCGTCTACCAGGTCGACAGGGTGGGTCCCTTGAAGGACTTCACGTTCTTCCACGCTGGCTGCTTCAAGTGCGCGATCTGCGGCACCAAGCTCACCCTGAAGACCTATTACAACAATCAGCACACGATCAACGACAAGGAGGTGTACTGCAGCAGCCACGTGCCCAAACCCGGGCCCGGGACTCTAGATGGGTCCAGCGTGGGCATCAGGAGCGCCCTTAACGTGCCTAGAAGCGGCTACGTTAACGAGCAGATCAGGGCGGGTGGCGCGTCGCCGCGCGGCGTCTATCCACCTTGGTGAGTGTCTGTGCTTCTTTTTCTTAATATTAATATCTTTATAAACAATCCTGTATTTTCAATGCATACGCACGGGACCTGGTAATCCATCTTTAACGTGAATCTCACACCATTATACATGAAAAATTCATGACTGTAATATATCGCGATCTCTTCAAACGTCTATCACACGCGTATCACATTGCGTGCGAGATGTTGTCTCAAGCTCGTTATCTCATTTCCCCAATCCGATCTCGAATAATTAGGAAATTTATCGTAATACAGACGGGAATTTAATGCATCTCTGCATTTATCGCGTCTGCCTTATTATCTTCGCTTTCACATTCTACGTTAAATTAAGACTGTGAACTACAGTATCTCTCTTCTTATATCTGATCTCAACTCATGAAAGAAGAAGTCAATAAATAAACGGGCGGAAGAGAGTGTACCTATTCACAACTCGCAACATTAATGAAATGAAATACTTCAATGAGCTCAAAGTGCGTGTTTTTCTTCAGCGGTCACCGTTACCGGTCCAAAATGTAAGATAACTGTACATGTAAAAGTCCATTCCCTCTTGAAAGTATCAGAGGCAGTAATTTTGGCGCTATCCTACAACAAATCTCAAAGCGTAATGGCTCTTTAAATGCCCCTTTGTGAACGTATCTGTTTTCTTTCAGCAAATAATACTCGCGAGTCATTCGAGTTTGTAGAACGCCGCATAGATTTAAATACGTAACGCTCTCAGCCGAGGCTCATTTGAATCGTAAATAGGCGCGAGGCTATAGGCTCTTCACCCCAATTTTCTATATTAAAGAACAATGCGATACTTTGCAACACGTGCCATTGCTTCTTGCGCGCGTCACTGTGTATTCTAATTTCGTCGATTAGCAAAAGTAATCTCGCGAATAAGCGTCGGCCACCGCTCTCAGCTTAACGTTCCACGGATCTCTTATCTTTTCTCGCTAACAATAAGCTTTCCTTCGCGCGAAAAACAAACCACAAACGTAAGTCGTACAAAACACAATTTTAATGGCGTTTCAACGCCAGGGACACACGCCGAGGGCACGCTCCGTAGAATTTATGTGTAATTTCTCCACTTTCCCTTTGCTATTCGATCGAGATCGAACGCTGCTGGAAATAATAGCTCCGACGTCTCGAAATCGAGTTTCGCGGAAAATACATACGAGTGCAAACACTAAAACGCACTTCGTTTAAATTTCTTCATGGTCTTGGTAATCCTCTGTGTTTCAATCTGCAATTCAATAGGAAATTATACCTTATGAAACAGTCTTATGTGAAATTATCGACTGGAAGTATTTAGATGTGAATGTAGCAAAAAATGAATGTGTTTGAATGCCCCTTTTTGAAATTAAATAGCAAATTTGAAATTATAGAATTTTAGAATTATTCATTTTATACATTCATTATTATCCATTTAAAAACGTCTTATCCGTTTGCCATCCGCTTCGCGAGAATTTTGCCAGTGAGTAGGATAACTGCTTGACGCAATGACAATTTCGCGGAAAGTAGTGATCATATATTATACATATACACTGCATTCTTTGACTCTGTGTCATCTCACAGTCTTCTACTCCGTAAAAGACGCCTCATCCCACCATTATGCAATAAGACTATTTTAGTTTTAATCCGACGAAGTCTGGAATGAAGTCCGAGTGGTCCGACAGTTTTGTGTACAAATGCTGCACTTGGTCTTTAACCTGAATGTTAATGTGCGCTTGAGCTCCTTTCTACAGAGACCGTATTAAGCGATCGTATAAAGTGACTGTAAAAGTTTTTATTGGATTCTACAAAATTGCACTTTTAAGAACGTTCCCACCAACGAAGTAAAAAAGGAATCAGAATCACGAAAGTAAGAAGATCAATAATTTTCAAACGTGACAAAAAAATTGAAATGTTTAATTTGGTGTGTTGCTACCACACGAGAAATTCTCTCGAAGGACAAGTTTTACATGTGTACAAAACCGGTAAAGTCAATATAAGCTAGTATGTCAATATAGGATCAAGGAATCCCTTGCGTTCTTGTAATACGGAAAATATTTCCTATAGGAAAGAAATCCAATCTCTGACGCGGATAATTCTCAACGGATTACGTTTGCGCAATCAGCGAAAATTAATCTGATCACCGTGTGTTAGCGTTATATTAAGAAATCGCGATCGCGAGATTCGATTAAATGAATATCGCGGTGAATATTGCGCGAGAAGCGCGCTGCAGCATATCGCCTCGCATAATCGCCGTATCCGCACGTTATTATTGCAATCTGGTTCCTGCTAGACGCTCATGCTTAACGCGCACGTACTCGCGTTAAAGGCCGTGTGTCGCGGTCGCGCTATCGCCGGAACCGCTTGGAGTTGTTGGTATTTCAATCGCTCGTCCCCGCCTGTCGCCTGCTTTAACATCTCTCAATACGACGTCGCGCACGCACGCGTGCGTTTTGTGTGCCTTTTTATGGCCACCGCCTCGCAAAAGTCGTACGCTCGCGCCTACATGCATACGTTACGCGAAGAGAGTTTCTTGCCGGCATGATTTTCCTTCGCGGGTTACTTAACTTTCAAACTTTTTATTATATTTTCTTTTATTGCATTAATTTATTGTATTTTCTGTAGATTCCAATTATGTGTTTATTGTATCAATTATTTGAAAAATACACGGAAAGAACGATTTCGTTGGAAAAATTTTGCTGGCAACAGATCTGAAAATAATTCTTGTTGAACCATCAAAATAATTTTGTTGGAAGGTTAAAAATGATAATGACATTTTTATAAAACAATATTTTAGCAATCAGTTTGACTTTCCGACAAGAATTATTTTCAGATCTGTATCCAACAAAATCGTTCTTTCCGTGTATATTTATTAAAAGTGCTGTCATATAATATTTTACGATTATTTTTCTTCCCCTAATATCGATACTCACGTAATAAGCCGGCAAGTGCGGAAAGGTATAGTTTTTATTTCTATTTAATTTTTACATTATTCTATCTTCCACATTCTTTAAGAAAGCTCCTTAAAGAGATCCTCTTTGTGGCTCGTTTGGTAGGCGATTACGGACTCGACCGTTTGGCGAATCCGATACTGTTTCTTGTAACCACCTTTTGCGAGCCTCCGTGGCTTGATAATCACGGTACGAGTGCGGTAAAAGGCAGGTCGAGTGAGGAAAAGAGAAAAGGAGAGGAGAGAGAGAGAGGAGCGTGGGCTGCGTGAGTGAATGAACCCTCGGCGGAACGAGCGAGAGAGGTGTAACACATTCATTTAAGCGATACACTAAATTCTCACAAGCGCGACGCGCAGGCTATTCGCGCCTGCGGTGAGATTTTTATTTATCGCAACTCGTCGAGAGAGCTTAACCGCGACGCTAATTGCGACGCGACCCGCGTCGCGCGGTAATTGCCGTCTATTACGCGTATTGTAGCAGTTATCCGGAATTATGGGTCAAGCCCCGCGCGACGGGGAGGAGTTGTGAGGTGGCGATTGTTGCTGGTGGATATGTGGGTTAACGTAATCCATCGACCCGGATTCTTCCGCCGGCCGTCGTCGTGTAACGAGCGACGTTCGCGCAGTATATCAAGGACACCGCGTTACCTCCGAGTGTGTTCGCTTTTATTCCGTTATCATCCGACACTAACGTCGCTCGCGCGGGGATTCTTAATCCTTATACGGTCTATTGCGACCACATATACGTGGTCGCATCGTACACGAAATTCTTACTACCACGATACTCAAGAAAAGAAAGTTGATCTTCGGAGGAATTTCTAAAGTTTTGAAACTATGCAATATCGCGGAGAGATTAATTTGCAAGACAACTAATACGGCTTGCATGAAAACTGCTATCTTGGGAGTTTTCCGTTCTGCTAACTTGGAATACAGGGGAATATCCTTGCCTCAAAAGTTAAACTAACAGATCCGATGCGACAGCTTATATACATATATCTAAAACACTAACAGAATTTTCTATCGACAGTTTTTTGTTTGCACTCTTTCGAATCCATTTTCCTAAATTCGAGAATTATAATTCGAGATTAACGATTCTGTGAGAACTTTATAAGGAAATCTTTCTCAGACAATTCCGTGAGGATCTTATAAGGAAATCTTTCTCAGGCGATTTTATTACCTGGCGAAAAAGTTGATTCTACTCTTCTAGCAAGTGATATATTTTCGTTCACTTCAGATAAATTTCTCTAATATTGAGCAATTTTATTGTCGTTTCATATGTTATTTTTACGTACACGGACAATGGCAATGAAGATAATTTATTCGAGATCGGGATACGACAAGGGGGTCACGCTGGGACCTAATCTCACTACTCCCGGTAATGTGGAAGAGTTAACGCGTTATCGCTTCTCGATCCCCGCAACGGGGACCTCACCGAGCGGTCCTGTGCCCGGTGAACCCTCGCAATCCCCTGAAGACCCGTGTGCACGCTTCTGTTGCAGTTACGATAATGTAGACTCGCCTAATTATGCCAGGCACCTGAACGGGCACGGCACGCCGCCGGCGGCTAACTCGTCCCAGCGCGATGGCATCCACGGCGGCACCGGCGGCGCCTCCTCGCCATACAATCACAATTATTCCGGGGACGGCAGCTATCAGTACGGCAGGTTCGATGCGAGCGCCCTGCACATCGCCCATGCGCTCAAGCAGACCGAGCTACAGAAGGGCTACAGCAAGGCCCGCGAGAAACCCATCGATTATTATCTGGTGAGTCACTGGTCGGTCGCTGCTCGCGGCCGCGGGTTGATGTAATCGCTCTCGTCATGGTCGTCGCCGTATAAGGACGAGAGTGTTACTATTCCGACACGCGCGCGTGGCACGCCGCGAGCCGGCTAACCGGCGATTGCGTCTAAACGCGCTGTTGCTGAACACGCAATTTCCTGGAGAACCGGAAAACCGTTCTCCTCCACGGGGATCGCGACTCAGCATCTTCGAACGGAGACACGGCGATATCGCGCGGAGATTATTGTTGCGCCGAGCGGGTGCAACAGTCGCGTTCGCTCCGCGCGGCGCGGAGCACCAGCAGCGGCGGCGGCCTCTGCGGGGAGGGAGAGGGGAGGGGGAGGGGGGGGAGAAGGTCTCTGCGAAAATAATCGTTAATTAATAACGCGAATTAGCAATGATAATTTCGAAGTGTGTAGAGAAGCGAACAATGGCGATGTGGTAATTGACTTTTTGCGCACATATGCCGCCCGCTGGTGTTATTAGCTTCTTCCTGAAACGGGGGCAAAGGGGAAGGGGGAGATGCATTGTGTGCATGAGCGAAAATACGCACAATAGGCTGCCAGCTACTTCCGTAGTAATAAAATCCAGATCAATGGTATGCGGATGCAGCTCTTCTTCTGATTTTTTTTTTGCAAGATCTGAATTCGCTAAAGACTGTCTCTTTTCGACCAATTTGTACAACTAATTAAAGTGCGGTTTAATTTATGTTACGTATTTTTTTCTAAATTCTGTTTCCAAAGTACTTTAATTGGTGTTTATGGAAATGATCTAATCATCTAAAGTGGAGTACATTAAACGAGAGAAAAAGAGAGAGAGAGAGAGATCTGTTACACGCATATATTGTACCTACAGTAGGATTTACATTCGAATGAAAAACTGATAAACTTAATACTTTTAATAATAAATTTGAGACATTTTCAGTCAAATTAATATAAAATAGGTATTGTGTTTTACTACACGGAGAAAATTTTATTTTAAAATTTACTTTGAAAATCATGTTAATCGTAGTATTTTAGTATTTTATAAACAACATAGTATTTTATATGATTTTCACTATTTTTTTAAATATATACTACGACAAATTTATTGTAGTGTACAGTAAAATTTGTCAAAGTATTATGTTGTCACGATTAACAAAATTTTCACGGTAAATTACAAAAAAAAATTCTCTCCGTATACAATTACTGCATACATCTTTATACTTACAGATTGAGAATACACTAAATAGCACAGATGATAACATGAATAAATATCTGTGTGATAATCACACATCATTACGTCAATAAATTATATCAATATACTAAAAAGAACGAGAGAGTATAATTTATCGCCTTGTAATCGATAAATTAAGTACAGAAGACAAAATGCAGGAGATGCAGGTCACATATGACTAAATTCGAAGCCGTTTCTCGGCTTTGGCCCGGCGAGACCGCGAGACCTCCGACCGCGGATTTCCGAATATCCGAAACGCGATCCGGCATACATACCGCGTCGCCGCGTGACTCCCATACGCGAATAATCGTCCGACTGGCGCGGTGCAGGAATGCGGCGAACCGTCGCGAGAGAACGGACTTCACATGAAAATGAGATTACCGCTTTTCCCATCCGCACGCCGCGCCGGCCGGTGTAATAAGGCCGAGCCGCTAGTCGCTCCACTATCGGCCTGTGCGTTTTCTCCCAATGCGCTTTCGCGCGTTCAGGATCGTCGTCGCCGATCGATCGACCAATCCTTATTTATATAGCTAAACACCGGTCGCGGCCTATGTATGGCGTTTACGCGGCCGAAAGCGGCGTGGGCATCGGTGAGACCGAGAGACCGAGCCGCACGGCGATCTCCCCGGCGTCCTTTTTCCTCGTCCTACGAAAATATATGCGCGAGACAATCGCGCGATGACGATGCGCGCGCGGTAGCGCGAGACTGTCGCGGGGGGAGGGGGGGGAGAGGATTTGTTAAGGCCGCGCGAGACAATCGCGACTTTTTCTGCCGCGACGGAATAATCGGGCGTGATTTATCCGGCATTTGTTCCGCGTCGCCGTGTGTCGCCGGGGCGGCCTCCTACGCTCGCATGCTATCGACGGGACGCAGTCGAACGAACTCTAGCCGCTCCTGCCCACATGTCGATGATCAGATAATTCTTTCGAATCGAATACGTGACGCGGTGAATGAGTCTCCTTCTCGCGACCATCCGCCGGCATTATGTTTAATTGGCGAAACAGCCCCGGGAATCTCAGGAGCGACGGGGACGCGTAACAGATTGCTGCGCGTGACTGTGATCGAACGACCGCAATTACTCCGATACGTCAGCCTCCGTCGCGAGTCGAGCAATAAATAAGAGCCATACGATTAAAACTGGTGTAGGGTTCCAGAGCGGGAAATGATATCACGCGGATGCGTTTGCTTCTTAATTTAAAGTGGGAACTCGTTTATAATTAAAAAGAAAATCGAGAGGGAACCTCGGAGAGAATCTAACGACCTCTCGCGATGGTAATGCAAGAACTCGATGAAAAAAAAAATTTAATGTAAAAAATTGAAAGCTATCATAAAGAGATAAAGATTAAAAAAAAAAGCTTGAAGGATGAAATAATTATTTCATCGATCAAAAGTACGATGCACCGAAGCACACGGTAAAGATCCCTCGGTGCGAATTAACTTCCTCACTCCGCTCGCTCGTCGCACGCGTTTTCCTCGGAACGCGAGAACAATGCCGCGACAGCCTGTCGTACGTCGTTGTCGTTCATGATTATTCAAATCGTTACCACGCACGGAAGGACGCGTACACGCCGGCGTCGTCTTATTTCCCTCGTATATACGCGAAACCGCAGTGCCGGTCGGGCCGGGACGTACCGCGCGCCGCGTGCACGCGAAGGAAGGCTTTACGTTTGCAACCGAGGGCGGCACGGAGGGGGCGGGGAGCAGAATTATTTCCGCTTGCGGTACTTCTGCACTTGATGGCTAATTAGAGAATCGTTGCCGGGCCGCCGTAAAGAGCTGGCGGGGATAGCGCGCGTGTATCCCGGGCCGCCGTCTCTCACGCGCCTTCGCGCGTAAACGCTTAGGGAAAATTAATCCATTAAAGGCCGTTGTCCCATTTCCGGGAACACGTTCTCTGAAACGGCAGGCGGATCTCGACGACGAATCAAAATGTCTCCGCGTATCGCGGATAACTCGCCGCGCCGCTATACGATTAAAAACTTAAAAATATTATATTTACGTGGGCGCGCGCGACTTTCATCTGTTTCTAGCATAATGTGGCTCCCGGTGGAAAGTCTAAAACACGATTAAAGAAAAAACAACCTTAAATTACGTCAGGTTGAAATCTCGAGTTTTGCTGGTCATTGTGGGAGATGTTGCGAGCAGGTTTTCCAACGGCAAACATTATATAGAAGTCTTATACATTTGTTTCTTGGGTTTTGCAGTCCATTAGTAAATGTTCCATGAAGGCAGTACTGAGCTTTTTTGCTAGTTAAGTTACGTATGTAAATTACGAGAAAATTTAACGAGAAAACAACGTTCTCTAACAGTATGCAAAATTTTTCTTTTTCTGTCTTGTCAAAAAGCCTAGTCGCGTTCATTCAAATCAGATGCTTACACGGAAAGAACGATTTTATTGAAAGGTCTAAAAATTTTGCTAAAAACAGATCTGAAAATAATTTTTTGTTGAATCATCAAAATAATTTGTTGGAATATTAAAACTGATAAAAATCGCTATAAAACATTTTGATATTTTAGCAATCACTTTGACTTTCGCACAAAATTATTTTCAGATCTGGATTCAGCAAAATTGTTCTTTCCGTGTACGCATTACTATGACATACGACTATGAAATACAACGTGGACTTTGCTAGCGTTTTTTGTATCAGAGAAAAATTATACAATGCGTTATTCTACTTCAAAATAAATCTGTTAAGACATATTTCGTGAAGTATACTAATTTTCTTTGAGCTAGATTTCAATTATTTATATGGAGTAAACCGTTATCTTTCTCTCTCTCTCTCTCTCTCTCTCTCTCTCTTTCTTTATCTTTCTTTCTTCCAAATTAAATTGAAAAGATTGCATTGAGAAGAAATCCCGTCGTATGACTTCAAAAGAACATGTTTGTCTCCCGCAGCAGTAACATTTCCCCGACTCATATTTTCATTGCATTAATATTTCCGGTTGCGACTACAACGAGCGAAAAGAGTCGCGGGGCGCAACTCGTACCTACCATTTTCGAAAAAATACACCGGAAGAGGATTAGTTCACTTTTGTCGACCAGCGGCGGGTTGTCGCTTCCCCGAGGAGACTCTCTTGGAAGCGAATGAAAGCAGAAACGCGACGTGAAAGTAAATTATACAAAAAGTGGAGTACCTACCTCTAAGGCCAGAGCTGCGGGCGTTTTAAGAAATAGAAACGTTTCATTGCGTCCGACCATATCCGCGAGCACCGTCTTCTTATGTGACTTGGCGGAATGCTTCCTGGCACGTAACGACATTTTAATCCTTAATTAGTAATATGCCAATCGCATATATTAGCCTTTTGAAATTACGTACAGTGCCGAGTGTTCGAGATATGATACTTTATACAGCTTCTACATGGTATAGATATAATTTAAATTTTTCTACGTAATACTTAACGTAAATACATTTTAATAAATTATAAGAGTAAATTATATACATATATTAATTGGACATCGAAAGATATGTATCCTTTTTCGACATCGTTAGACAATGAAATTATTAAATGTTTACATATATTACATGTTATTGCATGTAATATTTTATATATTTTCATTGCAATACTTTTGAAAAGAAGCATCCCCGTTGTCAATTAGAAATTAAAGATACGAAGAATTAAGTTTTAATAATTTTTCGTTTCTTTTTTGGCTGCGTTAGGATCGCGATGAACAGACGCGTCTCGAGATGAAACATCGGAAAGAAGAGGATGATTTATACCGAAAGTTTGCGCATCATCGCGAGGAAGAGGATCGACGAATTCGTGAGGAATTCCGAGTATGTAATGACTGAAGCGAATTTTAACAAAAGTGATAACATTCATTTGTGTTTTATGAATTATTTTTTACACGCTGTGTAACATTAATTACAAATAATATACGTTAGTGAAATTTCAATATATTATGGTTTGAAAAGGACGAGTGGGAGAAGGAGCTCGAGCAATTGTCGGCGAGATGGGAACGGGAAAAAGGCGGAAGAGTTCGAACCCAACAATTTCAGCAGGAGAAGGAAGACTTGGAGAAGAACATGACTCTACGCAGGGACAAGAAGAAGGAAAGTCTCACGCGCAAGATGCTGGAGCACGAACGGTATTTATATTATGTAATTAATGTGATACCCACATCTTGCTTTTAAATCGGAGAGGCAATACTTATACATTAACGTCACGGGGATTATTTTATTAAATTGAAACACATGCATAATCATCGAGCGTAAAAGATAACAGAAATATCTAGTTTTCTCGATATACGTAGTAAACATTTCATAACGTATTTATTACAACTTAATAAATTTAATAAATATAATTTCAGATAACACATAATTAACATTACATGTTAAAATTGGAGAGAAGTTGTTCAATTAATTTGATATTTATATATAATCGATATATTTTTTCTTAATTTTTTTCCCATTTATACCTTATAGGATAAAAATACTCGTGATTTGTATATTATTTACTAAATAATATATTAACAGTCAAAAATCTCAAACGGGATTACGAATTCCATGCATTTTTCGTTACGGAAGAACACACGAAAGAGTTACGCGTGCAACACGTTACGAGCCGCGGGTAGCTTCGGCTTTACGTTCTTTCTTTTTTTTTTTTTTCGTTTCTTTTTCCTTTCGGACGATAAACAAGCTCGCGTGCGTTGGCGCCCGCGAACCGGGAAGCCGGGTTTTCGCGCTCAACACAAAAGCTCCTCGTTACTCCTGATCAATTTATAGGGCGGCAACCGCCGCGCTGGTGGAGAAACAGAGCTCGGAGATGCTGGAGCTGATCAATGAGGCGAGAAGCGAGTACATGCTACAGGAGAGTTTATACCTTGACGAAGGAGACGGTTATACCCAGGAAGCGCCGCCGCCGCCTTATCCGTCGCGCGCGCCACCCCCGCAGCCGCCAGCCCTCGCCAAGTACCATATCTACAATGATCCCCTGGAGTTCGCCGACATGGATCAGATAGCTATTTCGGTAAGACCTCACCGCGGAATTCTTTCAGCGCTGGCTTCCTCTCCAGCCAGTCATCCTCCTTGTCGTCGCCACGAGATTTTGCGGTGCACGGTCTATCGCAAGTATTCTGAGGCCGCTATCGTTTTTTTTTTCTTGCATTATAACATCCCATTTAATTTATCGTGCGTTTTATTTAAGCGGATTTAAATAAAACGCTCGAGGGGAAATTTTTTTAAAATTATTTTAAAATCTATCCGCGATATGGATATCTTTACTTCCTTTTTTCGTATAATTTCTCGGAGATGTTGGATTATATGAATAAGCGACCAAGTCAGGCAACGCGCCGTAGTTTTAACGTCGCTTTTACAAGATTCACTGATACTAAATGCTTCATGATATCTTGTGCTGTTCTTAGGTAGCTCAAGAAGATCAAAAAACGTTCACCGACTTGGTGCGACAGTTGGTGAGCAGATGCGGATCGGATATAGAAAAGGCGAGGACAATATTCCGATGGATCACCGTGAAGAATCTGAACACTATGCAGTTCGATGAAAACTTGCGGGGTGACACTCCCATGGGCCTGCTGAGGGGCATCAAACACGGCACGGAAAGTTACCACGTTCTATTCAAACGATTGTGCAGGTAACCACACGCTCTAATATTATAAAAAAATAGATGAACTTGTATAAACAATTTTTACAAGTGTACATAATTGAAAACTTAGCAAGTGTACATAATTGAAAACTTAACTTTGCAAAAATGTCAAGAATTTACACATACAATTATTCATGTTATTATTTTTGAGCATATAATTTCGAAAAATAACATAATTCATGCTTTTAAATTTGAAAAGAAAAGAATCTGCGAGATTTTATTTTTCATAAAAATATAAATAGATTTAATAAGAATAATGCCGAGTATTTTTCACAAAATAAAAAATCTAAAATATTATATTACATTAATGTAATCATATATCTGATGGGAGTAGACTTTTAATTTTTATTGTATTATTGCACTAGTCTCATTGCATTATTAAACTCGCATAAGATTAAAACAGAGAGTCTATGGAGAGATTAAGGATCAATTATATCTGTCTCTATAGAGAGATTAAGAATTAACTATATCTGAATGTTTAATATTTATTCGTACATTTCGCTCGTGAAAACGAATGGTATCTAAATCGTTAAATAACATGGTATGCAGTTATGCGGGCTTGCACTGCGTGGTCATCAAGGGTTACAGCAAGTCGGCGGGCTATCAGCCGGGCGTTTGCTTCGAGGACAACCGATTCCGGAACAGCTGGAACGCCGTGTACGTGGCAGGTGCGTGGCGGTTCGTCCAGTGTAATTGGGGGGCACGACACCTCGTCAATGCCAAAGAGGTTCCCCGTCCCGGTCAAGCGAAAGCCAAGAACGACAGCCTCAGGTAACGACATGCCAAAGAGTATCCGCGGTATCGTGATTGGAAGCGTTTTGCATGTGCAAATAAAAACGATCGATGAGATCACGAGAGACGTTTCACTTAGGTACGAGTACGACGATCATTACTTCCTGACGGACCCCCGGGAATTCATATACGAATTCTTCCCTCTGCAAGAGGACTGGCAGCTGCTCAAACAGCCGATTTCACTTAAGGATTTCGAGGAATTGCCTTTCGTACGATCTCTTTTCTTCAGGTGAGGCAGCATTCCGGCTTTTCTTTTTGTTTCCGGAATATGCGAGAAATAAAAGAGAAAGCCGGATTTACGCACAGATTAAATCGCTACAATATTTACGACTTGCTCTACATTACAACTCACTGTTCAATGTCACACGCTATTTATATACTTTCATTTAATTTCACGCCACTTTAAATTGGACAGAGGTAATATAGCAGCTTCGAGCGTATCACGTCTTAACAAATTAAATTCGCTCATTGAAGCGCGCTCAAAGACCGTTAGAGGCACGCAATTAAGCCGACGATCTCGTGCAAGCGTGGTCGAGATTGGTCTATTAACAATGACCGTAAGTTGCACGGCGAAAATACCGTTCGGATAAATTCTGCGTGCACAGGTACGGCCTTTACTTTCCGGATACGAATACGAATGCCGTTATGTATACGGATTCCACCGGTGCTGCGACCGTGAGGATAGCGATGCCGGCGAATATGCAATCATCCCTTATCTTTCATTACAATCTCAAGTTTTACGACAACGACGGCGACGGCTACGATGGTGTGTCGCTCAAGCGTTTTGTCATGCAGGTAAATTGATAGTCTGCGTCCTTCGTATTCGCGCGATGATTTATCTCAAACTGATTTATCAAGCGACTTGAATTACGTCGCTTGATTTTAAAATTTCAGCTATACAAAACAATTCATGTGTTTTTAAATTGATGTAAAATAATCCTCTAATGGCTTATATTTTGAAACTTGAATATTCAATTCAAAAATTAAAAGAGAGAAAGAGAAAGATAGACATAGAGAGAAAGAGAGAGATTAATTTTAGCTTATACACTGAGAAAAAAATTGTTGATTTAAAAAAATATTATTTCATTCAACTGCAGCAATCACGGGTTGTCAAGTAAACATTTGTTAATTCACAAAAATATCATGTTATTTTAATGTATGTTTAATTCAAAAACATATATAATTGAATCAAAGAAAAACTGTCAACAAAACGCATTTAGTTATTTTAACAACTTTTTTTCTCAGTGTATAATTATATTTTTAAAACATTTATATAATAGATAAAATTATTATTATATATTTTGATATTATTACTCATTTTTTCGAATTTTCTTATATTATTTTTGTACTTTATTTCATAATGCTGTCGAGTTACATATATTTAAAAGACGAGCTTCATTCGTCTAAATTGATAACACGATAAAAAGATAATACATTCTCGGATTGATATTTAAATAAATTTTATAAATTCGAAATTTTTTTAGTCGGTGGTGGGGAATATAGTTGCGTTCCGAGTTCACGCGCCGTGCTCCGGAGCCTTTCTCTTGGACATATTCGCCAACGCGGTAACACCAAAGGAATACTTGACCGGCGAACCGATGAAGTTCAAGAGCGTTTGCAAATTCAAAATCGCATGCGAAGAATTGCAGACGGTGATGGTACCATTGCCAGATTGCGCCAGTGGCGAATGGGGTCCCACTAAAGCTACCAGATTATTTGGTCTTATACCTATCACTCATCAGGTATGTTCATTAGTTAAATTGGTCTTGCACAATTATAGCAACAAATCGATACCAACGCAGACTGTACAGGGTGATTCAGAAATACAAATATAGACTTCTATTTCTTTAAGGTGGTTTTATCGCAAGTTCCAGTCAAAAATTAGTTCGTCCATGACCATTATTATGACTAATAATTCAATAAAAACAAACGTAATTCAATAAAAAACATTTCGCATAGATTGTACATATGCGATTGTGTGACATTTATGTGACAACATCCAACTATCGAGTTGGCGTTGAAGCGTCGAGTTGAGCGATAAAACCACACTTAACATATTGAAAAGATAATAGTTAACCAAAATATCGAATGTATAATAATATATTATACGTAAAAATTAAAAATTACAATATTGAATAAAAATCATCACTCATTGTTAGTAGAAATAGAAAGAAAACGTCTTGATTATATATTTTTAAAAATAAAAAAAAGATTAATACTGATTTGTAAGATGCATTAAATTTTTCAAATCTATCGAGCATGATATTACGTAATTTATTATACGTTTTACGTATAAGGAAAGATAATATTTCGGTCCACAAAAAACAATCCCGTGAAAAAACAAATTTCCTTCCCGCTCTTTTCTCTCACGTATGGAAATGAAAAAAAAAAGAAGAGCCAAGAAAGAGGAATCTTCCGATCTTATCGCACCTGCCAGACGGGCGGTTTACAATCGCGCGATCTATTGATTTTAGGAAGCTCTGGTGTTCGCCGGGCGCGAGCTGGAGATTCAATTTCGCATGTCGAGGCCGTTGACGGACTTTATGGCGACCCTGCACAAGAACGGCATCGAGGAGAAGCGTCTGTCCAAGTACGTGACGCATTCCATCGCCGACGACGACGTGGTCACCTTCTCCATAAGTTTCCCCGAGGAGGGCCAGTACGGTCTGGACGTTTACACCAGGGAATCCACGGTCTCGCCCGCCGTTCAGCACGACGTCACCGGCGAAAAGCATCTGCTCACGCACTGCTGCAAGTATCTCATCAATTCCAGCAAGAGGAATTGAGAGTGAGCGCTCGGGCGCTCTTGAAACATAGTTTCGGCTTCGTCCGAGAATTTCTACTCCAATTGCGGACGGCGAGGATTGAAATTCCAGTGCTCATTAAGACGAGCGACAACGGAACGCGCTTCTTTCGTGATGCTTTCGGAAAATTATTAAAATCGGGAAAACTGGAATGGAAATATTTTGCAGGCATAATGAACGTATATATACTGTCACTATATACTTTATCGCGATGAGACGACGGCAACGGTTTTATGATCCGAAAGTCTCGCTCGTCGCACCGAGCTCATTCTATTCTTAGAGGACAGGGAATCTACAACGTTCTCCGGAAGTGGATAGGCCATTAATGCTAAATTAATGACACTTTGCCGTGAGACAAAGAGAAAGAGAAAAGAGAGGAGAGAAGCCGGTCGAGTGACGACGGTGACGAAGAGGCAATGGTGAAAGCAGTGACGTTTTACGTCATTCTTCAAAGACTATTTTTATGCAATTCCGCTACCTCGAGTCTAACAGTAGGCTTACGACTTGGAGATAATTATTAATGTTAAACTAACTATGGAATTTTAGTTTCGCGCGGGAGAGACATTTTTCGAAGGGCTCCAAGCAGCAAGGAGTACCTTCGGTATGTGAACGAGACGGGTTTAACGCGACTTCCTGAACACCCGGTATATCCGGGACGCGCTCTTGCGGTCTCGTGCTCCCTTGTATCATCTACCGAGTTAGAGTACTTCCGTATAATGATCCTCCCCCGCGCGATCATGCTTCTCTTACGCAACGTATCAAATAAATTATTGCGATCTGCGATTCCGTCGTATAACAATTTCACCTCGAAGCTTTACTTTCACCGACAGATTTATATATTTATCTCTAATACCACACATTATTATTTTCAGTACTACCTATTATTATACACGTCCCCGATCGCGGATCCATATTAAGCGTGTGACGCGTATAGATCGAAGCAAATATAATATATTTTATGTAGGAGAGAGATGCTTCTGTATATATAATGTACGTACAAGATCATTACGACTTGAAAGTATCGTTATCTACAAGGAACACTGACTCGTGATCTGAAAAAAGTACTCGTCCAATTTCGTTTAATCCACTCTTCTACTTCTTTTTAAGTATATTGCTTCCTCTGTAGGATTCTACTATCTATTTTGCACTTAGATTCGCGCGGTCTCTTTTCAAATTGATACGTTTTTCAAGTCGCAATTTTCGACATGCACAAGGTGCTATACTTTTATCTTAATTATCCCTTACAATTAATCGCACAATCGAGTATAGCAGTCATACAATTATTTAGCGGTAGGATATTATAGTATTCGCACCGTCGATTACGCGAGCAAAAACGACATTTATAATAATTAAGAAGAAGAACGGTATATATTTGTTAATCGTGTAATATTAATCTTTCTTGTTGTCAATTAAAATTTTAACCACGAATGGAACTCCTACATTATTGTCTTATCTAATAGATGTAACTCGAGCTTACGAAGCCTATTTTGTTATTCATTAACATCCATAAGTATGTAAATTAATTTTTTATATATTGTAGTTACTTATAATAAAATTTAATATTCTTGTATAAAGATTTAATAAATCGATTTCCACAAAATAATTTCGGTTTAATTCAACAGATCTCGATTTCCGCAAATCCGATCTCAATTAAACGTTATTCAACTAATTTTTTTAAAAGCACGCTTATTAAATATTGTTTTTAAAATTTTCTTTTTTAACAAGACCTCATATTGACAATTCTGAGAAAGAAATCATAGAGAGTTGTTAAAAATATTCTAATTATTCTATTATCTACTCAAGATCGTTTGTGACAGATAATTAGAAAATATACGTGTAGCTGAAATCACGACAAATTCAAGTAAATAATTAATTTCCGTAAAATTTCCTGACAAACAGCAACCCGCGTTGCACCATTCCATCGAGCATGTCAAACGTAACGGTACGTCCATCTTGCGGTAAAGAAGAAGAATTTAAATTTCTTGAATCAAATGCATGATTTTATACGGGCTTGAAGAAGGTGATGTATTACAAGCGCCTTTAGTACCGTATTCTCGCTTTTAGATAAACATCCAGTGACTATTTCAATAAATCGAGTATTTAAAGGAAACAATCGCAAACGATAAATCCTATTCGCAAAGCTATTTTAGTATGAAAAAACGACAATCGATTTTAATCAGCTATTATTATCTTGAACTTCTATGTAATTCGAAAATAAGCCTGAATGACGTAATCCTTAATATAACTCAATAATCAATATAAACTACCTTAACGTACGGATATATACGGATACTGAGTTACATTTCATGCAAATTTAATTCCATCAATCGTTTATTCTTATTTTAGAAAACATCTTTTTCTGAGTTCAACGTTGACATATATTATAATTCTGTAGATGAAAATATCTACGGATATATATGGTAACGGACTATTAATAAAAGACTCAAAGACAATGACCTTGGGCAAATCTACGACAAATTTGAAATCGCAAAAAGCACCATTGATAGATACATTCAGTGACACGGCGGCTATCGATTTATTTGTCGAATTACCGCTGAGTGGCGTTCGTGCGACCGTAGCCGAACAAAACTTACCGTTACTAAAGTTTCACGAAGCGTGAACGGCATCTACTTCTTCGATCGTTCGCTTTCTTTTTCAAACCGACTCGTGATTCCTCTCTACCGCAGCCGCATATTATGAAAACTAATTACCGGGATTCGTCTTGTGCATTAGTTTCGGAGATGAATCGTCAGTCGTCGACTGAAGTCTTCTTTATCCGCGTCGCGACGAGTCGCCGGTTCATTCGCTAATTAAATAGCCGGGTAGCAAACTCGGCCCCTCTTCCTTCTCTGCTCCCGCAACGTCGTCAACTTCCGGAATAGGAGGACAATCCCTCGGAATTGCCGGGACGAGAAAGAAGTTTCCTTATTCCACAACGGTACGTGCGGAAAGAAAGATTTCATCGCGCGGGCGGACCACTTTGTGATTTATAGCCCGCTAACTGCTTATTGTAATTGCAGATGAGGGCATCCATTATTGTTATTATCAGCGTCGGGTGCGGAGACAGGACGCGGGATTTAGAAGCTGCTCTCGCCTTATCGTCGCGCGAAATGGGAATTTCTGTTCACGGCGGTGGCGCGGCTAGAATTTTTAATGGCACTTACACAGCAGAGCTTATCGCGTGGGAAAGGCAAAGGCCTTCATATTTAATTTTTATTAACATAAAATTATCGGTTTGTACACTCATTCTGAATACATGTATAACGCGATTTATCGTCGATGTCCTCGAAAGGACTTCGATCGGACGGCGATTTATTGTATACGCGAAGCACGAAGTCGTAATTATTTTCGCATCTGCCCTTGTTTTAAGCATCACGCTGCACAAAATCTGGAATGCACGACAGTCCGCGCGAGAGTCCCGTGCTAAAAAATAAGATATTTGATTACCCGGCTTATTGTGACGCTTCTGGAACAGTTAAAAGGTTTTGATAGCTACTGCTGCAACGAGTTCTCTCTTCGCTCCAGTTTCCATTGTTTGATGATGGTCGCTTGTTAGTATTTCACGCTCCATACACACCACATAGAGAGATGATATGGACTCAGAGTGTTTAACAAGCCTCTTCCTTCGCTCCTTTTTTTCCCTCGCGCTTCCTTCCGCAGCCCGTTAGATGCCACGTCTTTATAATTGCTCACCGCAAATGGATGGCTATTAATGTATACGTCTATTCGCCAGTATTCCGACCGCAACATCTTAATAACTGCCGAGTTGCAAATAGCAGACGGTTGCTGCACTTTTTTAATTCCTTTCCTCTTACGTACTGTTGTTTAATACAGTATCTTAAAAAACTTACTTATTAAAAGTATCGAAAGTTTAATTAAGTAGAGTGAAAGAGAATTTTTTATTTATTTATTATGAAAAACTTTTTTTCAAAGTTACTTACATATATACACAAAAAAGATACTGATTATAACATGGACTAAAAAGATACATGACATAATAATTAACATATTATTAATACTCCTTGTATCAATATCTCATAACGAAGTAGAGAAAGTTTATAATATGAATGAAAAAGAATCTTCTTTTTTAATATATTAAAGTGTGTGTGTGTGTGTGTGTGTATGCAATGTACCAATTTTATTTCTTTTTTTGTTAAATTTTCGAACACAAACGTCAGAGGTGTCACGCCACTATCCCGCGCATGCATCGCATCGGCCCGCTTAAAATATACAGCGCTGTGAAACGTAAAAGCTATTGCCTTTACGAGTGGACTATTTTTGCCGGGCGCCGCGCGCCGCGCGCCGCACACGCCCACCGCCTCCTCTAATCTGAGGCGCGAGCATCTATAATGCATGCCGGGGCCGTGAGGGTATTTCTAATCCCACGCAACCCCCTTGTGGGAGCCGCAGATAGAGAGTCCAAATATCGGGCGTCGAAGTAGCGAGCGCGCTGTTTTCCGAGGGGGCGACCGGCTCGGCACCCTCGCGCTCGCGCGCGCGCGGCGGTGAGTCACGCGAGAGAACGGCTGCGCGATCGTCGAAGATCTCTCGCGACGAGACGGAAACGGTAAAGGGATAAGATAGCTTGGAAACTCGATCCCCTTGCGTGTGAGTTCCCGTGCCCGGGTAAAAATCTTTAAAGCTCGCCCTCCTTGATAGGGGCGAGTATTACGCGACGAAAAATTGTGAATTTACCGGCTGTTTTAAAGGCAGAAATAATTTCAACAAAAAGCGTGGAATACACCAAAAGACAATTAATTTACGCCAGCAAAATTATATATGGGGATATTATAACAGAATTTTTTTATATTATACGGTTCAGTTGTTATAAAGCAAAATTAAATTACGGAATATCAGGCCGAGTCATTTACACGTTATGTGTATGTTTTTCCTCTTCGTTTCTCTAATGTAAAATACGGTAAAAATAAATTTTGAAGGAAGGCAAATTTTCATACAAAGGCCGAAAAGTCCTATTATTCCTGCGTTTGATAAAATTACTGCGATACAAATTGAAATTCGTTATAACTCTGAAATTAAATTCGAAAAATTATTCAGTATTATTTAGAGGGGCATACAAAATGGGAAGCTTAAAAGCTACATCACTTCGAGTGAGGGAAAATGTATAAGAATCCCGTCAAGTATGTGCTAATAAAACGAAGAAGCGAGCCGAGTGTTTCGATTTCGTTGCCGCGCGGAATGAGAACAATCGGAGGGTGAAGGAGACCTCTCGAATAATAACAGTAATAACAGTTCCGCTGGGCGCTGTCGGCTCTTTCGATACGACCGCGGAAAGCGTCATCATTTATTCGATGGTACCATTCCGTATACGCGCGCGAATTTCTTCCCCGCACTCTTATAATAACACGCAGCCGTGTCGCCCCTTCGCTCCCGACCGACGTCTCGATGATACATGTCCGTGGTCTTCCTCCACTTTCACGCGGGACAACGGAGAAGCGGATCTCTCTACCCCGGTTTGGCAGATCGAACGATGCATTATTTATCCGGAATCAGAAACGAGAGTAATCGGCCGCAGCGTCGGAAGATCGCGCGACCGAGATATCAATCCAAGGGAGGAGAACGATTTCCACAAACTGGCGAGTCCGCCGTATGGCCTCGCGCGATTGAAGAAAGCGGAGAACGAATTCCACTGTCCGATCACCGAATTACGAGTCCACGTCGAGTATCATAATGCCGTAAATATATGAGATCCTGCCGGGTCGCCGCAGTTAGATGAAAAATGCTAAAGAGCGCGAACTGAGAGGAAATCAATGGCGATTGTTTTGATTAAAAATAAAAAAAATGCTTTTAAAAATAGAAATAAGAAATTAATTATTAATAAGTATAAGTAATGCAGAGAAATTATCTTTCGATTAGTAAGAAATTATTTTTTTATACAGAGAAAAATATCCCTCGGTTTGTATTAGATATCCCAATATCATTTCCAATCGATTTTTTATTCTGATTATTAAGACAGGAGAAAAAGAATCTTATTAAGGAGTTACACACCGCCTAAAAATCATAGGTAATTTTGGAAATTTTTTTTAGGAAAACAATAAAAGTAATAAAAAATTCGTTTTAAAGCTTTAATAATGTAAGTCTTTAAAAGTAAAAAATATTTTTTTAATTTATTTTTTTAATAAAATGACGACGCTGAAGCCATTTTATTAAACGTCGTTTTGTAGCCACTGTCAAATCGGCGTTGCGGGGATCTGCCATTCGATTAAACCTAGAACAAAAAACCTAAATTTTTTAAAAACTTTTTAAAATAATATGCACTAAAGAAATACATACGGATATTTTAAAATATAGATTTTTATAAAAATTGCGAACATTTGAAAAAAAGTGTCATTTTCGGCCAAAAAATTTTGCCAAGAAATGTTAAATAAAAAAAAAGTATTTAACATATCGAAATATCCGTATGTATTTCTTTAGTGCATATTATATAGTTTTTAAAAAATTTTGGTTTTTTGCTCCAGGTTCAATCGAATGGCAGATCCCCGCAACGCCGATTTGACAAAACGACGTTTAGTAAATTAACTTCAGCGTCGCCATTTTGTTACAAAAATAAATAAAAAAAATACTTTTTACTTCTAAAGACATGTAATATTAAAGCTTTAAAACGAATTTTTTGTTACTTTTATTGTTTTCCTAAAAAAAATTCCCAAAGTTACCGATTGATTTTTAGGCGGTCAAGATGGTGTAACCACTGTAACCCCTTAAACTGAATACTCTAATCAAATTTACGAAGACACTTCAAAGCAAATGCAATAGTTCGGTTTTCTCAGCAAGCATCGGATATTTATATCAGCATAGCGACAAAAAAATTTAATATAGTTCTTTGAAGATAATTTCAATATTAGAATCTCTGATTACGATAATGCGGAAATTCCCTCGTGATATTGTTTTTTTTTTAAATACAATTTGAACGAAACAGAGAGAGGCAATCTAGATGCTCGATAAAACGTATTTTTATGCATTTCAAAGGGAGACATTCCAAACTTGCCAAAGAGACACCAATAGTCGAACAATGCCGCCGTCCTCAGGGAAACCTTATCGTACGATGAATCGAATCGACATGATTCGATGCAAACTACGAGCGCTTTATTCTCTAACGAGTACGTGTCGCCTTATATGCCTAACGGAAAGCGAACTCGCGTTTTAAAATTCTTTCCTTCACATTATCATTTTAATCAGTTTCCCTTTGTCCGCAGTATCTTTTTATGCATTCCTACATTTCATCCTGATTATACTTTTTAATCCAATACGTATAATTTTATATACAAAGTTCTTAAACAACCTACAAAACCTTTTACGTTTTTGCATATAACAAAATTATATTATTAATATATAAATAATGAAATAAAATTATTTAATTTATCCAGATATAATGCAAGTTGTAAATTAGCGCTATTATACGAATGTTTAAGTATGAAAAGTAATCACTTTTTGTTCTAATCACATATGTCTATGCTTTTTACAAATCTTTTCATTGTTATAATATTTATAGAAAAACTGAAACAGCTTCTCGTTAGTAAAGCAGCACGCTTTATTGCTTGTCGAGCACAAAAGTGGAGTGAGTTGCATACATTAGGAAACGGGACGATCTATAATATACTCAGCGTTCTCTCCTTTAAAATTCCCTTCTTGCCTCAGAAAAATAAAAACGGAACAACACATAGCACCACCTCGTTCGTTGGCGAAAACCTCCACAAATCTCGTGCGGACACGCGTGCGGAGGATACTTTTTTTATAAGGATGTCGCATGATGAAATTTTAAACAGCATCTATGGGGATCATAAATACAATTTTTACAAAGTTTCGCAAAACATTAAGGACCCCCTTTTATTTCTCCCTGGGAAGAGCGAACTCCGCGCCGCTTAAACTACGTGACCGCGCGCGAGCGCGGAGCTTCCAGCGAGCGGAAGGTATCAGCGCCGGCTTACTCCCGAGGCAGATATAAATTCATATGGATGACGAAGTGGGGGCCCATTAGTCCCGCAGCCTAACGCGGGATCTAACCGAATAGCCGGCGCGAATCTTTTCATTTGCATGTTTACGGTGGCTCGGTATTTTATTGTCCGACAAAAGTTTGCGGCGCGACCACCCAGGGAAGCGGCGACGGCGGCGGCGGGCGCCGAGGGGCGGACGCGCGAGGGGAGATATAGAGAAGCATTTATTATCGTCTGACACGAGACAAACGAGTAGTTGATTACGGGCATATTGTCAGCGGTGTCCCACGGACCAAGCGAATTCCATAGAAACGGCATCCGGCCGCCGCGTGCAATGTGTGTGAGTTTAAATGTTTTCCTAAGTATAATCTACGTAGACAAATTGTGATACATGTGCCTCAGGATATGCATAATCTCAATATTAGTCACGTAACTTTTTAACAATTCGAGGCTCATTGCCTCTTCTTTTTATTTAAAAAGAAGAGAAAACTTAGTCAATTTAATTATTAAGACATTTAACGCTGAGCATTAAAAGTTGCTACGAGATGAAATCCTTCGAAATTTATCGCAGAAGATCAACTACGAATTCTTCAAAAGAGACGTGTGGATGTGATAAATTTATAACGCAAGTCTCTGTCGATCATAATAATAAAGATTATATTATTCTATACCTTTATCATATCCCTTTTTTTATTAAAATATATTGAGAATAAGGACTTTTAATATTTAATATGAGGTTCTCTTAAAATGCTTTACCCCCGAAGAATCCCCGAAGAATCTATAAGCCACGTTAAACGCCCACGTAATTGCTTGTCAATACTGTAACGTCACAACAGCACAATGACGTGTCCGACGATACGTGGAGCTGACATCGTCATGCGGCAGATTAAAACGTTACTATAAAACGTTACGGAGCATAAATTCCTGCGGATATTACAAAATTTCCGCACAAAAGGACAACTACAATAAGAACTTTGATATGCGTTTCAGTCAGTGCATTACAATGTCCCCCATATAATATATAATACCCCGTAATATCTCAAACTAAATTCAACTCAAATTACATAATTATAAGAGAAGGAACAGAGACTCGCACGTATACAATGTAAAGCTATTTTCCAAATATTATCATGCCGCGCGCGGGGCACAAAAACCGGCAATCCCGTCGACCAGCCGGCTAATTATAAAATTCAGCAGCCTCACGCAGCCGAATTGTTTTCCATTTGCCTTTATTACCTTATCAACTACGATCTGGAAAATCCGGCGGCATCTGGCATCCCGAAAAAAAGGCGATGAGGCGCTGCTCGAAAGGACTCGGGAGAAGAGGTGCGCGGTTCACGCAATCCAAGGCACGCACGGTTCATTTGGGAAGGTGCAATCTCGCGGACCAATCGCGTCCTCCCGATTCTCTCTCTTTCTCTCTCTCTCTCTCTCTCCTCCGCGCCCCCGTAAGCACTCGGAAAAAATTCTAGCGGGGTCTCTGTATGACCCTATGCAGAGAAATCCGTGGAAGAAGAAAAAGGTGGTGGAGCGGCTCCCCCGGATCGGTTATCGATCGGCTCGATCTTCCGAATGCCGGCTATCGATCGAATCGATCCACCTGGTTGTTGCGGGATCGGGAGAAGTCCGATGCTCTTCGGCCCTCGAAGATGAAATGAGCTCCGCTTTTGTGTGCGCGCGCGGCCACATCATACGTTACTTCCTCCCTTCGTGTTTCTTCCCGTCCCGATTATCGGTATACTCGCGAGTTAAATAACCTTCTAAATGAGGAGTTTCGTGCCTCGGTCATACACTCCATCTTCCGTTTCCCCGCCTCGCCTGACGTTTATCCCTGATAGCCTCACGGAAGTTACGGTATTAGCATTTTAATTTTACAACGGAGTATAGCATTGCGACACCAGCGAGACCGAGAGTGTCGCTTGTGAAATTTGTAAAAAATACTGTACACTCGTTACACTTTTGTTAACGTCGTTAACGTCATAAATAATAAAATGTCTTTAAAAATTTCTGTCTTCTTGCAATTTTGATAGTGCCCGCGAAAGATTCGGTGCAATAAAACAAAATCGCGACGGCGATACACCTTCGCCACGTTCTTTTTACTATACACTTACTATTCACTAATTTAAGTTATTCAATTAGCAAGATGAAAATTATCTCTCTTCGCCACTCTTCATCCTTATTACGATTGGCTGCGATATGCATATTGCATATGCAGTGAGAAGATCCTATCCGGAGGAGAGAACTCGTTTCATTATTGCGAGGCCGAATTAAAGCAGCCCTGACGAGACCAACACCAACCGCGTCATCATGCACGTTTAATTAACGTAAAATTTCGTCGTGCTAAAATGATCACGCTTTTCGCTCTCTACCTTTATATACATGTACACATATGTGCGCGTTATCAACATTTGCGTCTTCATACACACGTGAACCGACGACCGCATGCACGTGTTATTATTACAGTGTCTTTCGTAACGTTCTTTCGGCTGATCTGTTCTCTTTGCCGGGAGGAACGTACGCGTGTATTTATTATCGTTTAATAGAATGTCGATTCGAGAGCGATGATACGACGGCAAGGACGGTCGGCCATTATCGGCGCCCGTGGCCGGGCAAGATTGGTATCCGCAATAAAAAACACCCGAGGCACAAACCGCCTCGGATTATTTACTCATCCGGTCCGCATTCGTCCCGTATAAAATCGCGCTTACGTCGCCGTTACGTCGGCCACATTGTGAAAAAATGAATCTTATTTTCCGCCTAATAGCGGGACAAGAGAGAAAAGCGAGACACGCCCGGCCTGGTCACCGTTATGGCGATATAATGCACAGAGACGCCATGGACTTTTTATGACGGAGCGTGCGAAATTTATGTGCAATATGTGGCGCATCGTCTCTCGCTCTCTCCGGCCGACAGAGAGGAGGAGGAAAAAATCGCTCTTTCGCGCGCGCGTGCACGCGAGAACTATACGTATGCCGTCGACAAGAATATTCGAGGGGGAGAAAAAAAAAGGTGAAACAGAACCGAAATATTACAACTGTCGAGATTTATGCGGCGGTAAATAAATCCGCGAAAGCGCACGCTGTATACCTAATTGGATCCTTCCCGCGTAGCCATGTCAAATAACTTCGATTTTTGTCGATAACTCGCGCGTAACGAGCCTCGAACCACGGCTGTTCCACCAAAATGTTTTTATCTCACCTTTGCCTCTGATTTAAATACAGTTGGCCATTTATAATCGGATACTCAGCTGTTGAAACAAAATTTAAGAAATGAAAAAAAGATGGGATGAAAATTAATATTTGTTGCAGTCCTAAAGCTATAATCATAAATACTGTTTGTATAACTATAATAACATTACATAAAATATTCATACATATTTAGATTATACATACTTAATAAAACATAAGAATTCTTTGTATGCAGAGATAAATACTAATAATCATAATGACAATTACGTTAAAGAGAAATAAATTAATTTATTTTGTCGTGAAAATATATATTTAAATATTTTTCTCGTAATATAAGATATAATGCAATCCATGTGTGTAATATATAAATATGTATATATTTAATTTATATATTATGTATGAATAATAAATACCACGAGAATAAGAGAAAATAATATAATAATAAGGAACAAATCAAATATCGAAATCGAGCTTCGATATCCGCTGATATCCGGCGATAGTCGAAAATCCGGATTCTAAAGACAAAGCCTAAGTGCTCTTTGCGAGCACGATCCCGCAACACCGTCTGCATATAGAAACAGCTATTTGCACACTCAACGGCCTTACGTGCACTCAACATATGCGTTGCGTGAAGCAGCCGTGGAAAAATATCACCGTAACGTTTTTATTCCTGGCGGAGAAAATTTCTAGAAACATCGTACACGCAATTTTATTTTGAATCCTTTAATTCCACGAAGTGCACCGTGAATCCTCGGTCTGAAAATTTCAGAATTAATTCTTTCCACCGCAAAGGTATCAGAAAATGCACTTCGCGTACGGAACGACAGGCGGGGGGAGGGAAGGGGGGGGGGGAGAGGAAGAACAACAATTTTTGTGGACTTTAAGGCGTTTCACTTCGGAGCCCCTCCTCGCGACTCGAGAATTCGTTCTTTTGTCGAAGGAAACGCGAGTCATTTTTGCAACTATAGAAACGCACGCAAAAGAAACTTCGCATCGCTATATTGACTCGGGAGAGAGGCCCTCTCTCGCCCTTTCTCTCTATAATATGTCCGCCCGGTCTCTCCCGCTAGAGCAGTTCCGAGGACTGGGATTGCGGGTCAGCTGTCATTTCCCAAGCAGAACAAACAGCCGTAGCGACCGTCATGACCTCCCCTAAATCCATCCACCGATAGTTAATTCCAGGGGTGCGGAATATTTATCGGGCTACTAGCCGCCGATTTACTTCGCGACCTTCCTACGTAATGCGAACAACTACGGATACACCGTGAATACCGATCCGCGGCGAATTGATCGTCCGAAACTGCGTTTCGGATGTACAAAATTGAGGGAGATTATCGCATGAAATGCAGAACGGGAGAGCGGATTTTATTAAAGAGAGCTCGATCGGTTAATAATGCACAGCGTACGATTCGCGAGATATCTTTTCATCGATTCTCCAACCAGTAAAATGTTTAACTAGAATATTTATCTCTTTTCCCGCGATCGTTTTCTTTTCCTTTTTAGGAATTGGAAAGAGGATTGTGTTCACTTAAATGGTCAATGGGAACGTTATTTAAATGTCGATTGCAATATGCGGACGAAGATAGTTCATCAAGCAAGTTGCGGACAAGAGTGCGTGAATGTTTGTGGATCACATAGCGAGAGATCGCGCATCACTGGTTAAAGGTTTACACAAAAAGGTGTAAAAAAAAAAAGAAGAAAAATATGCGCGTAATATAGCTCGAAATTGCGCGGGCGAATATGCATATTCTATATGCAGTTTGAAGCGCGTACGCGAATACGTCATACATTACTTGAATATGCGAGCTTTGAACGGGGCTCCTCTCACACGTTATATATGCATATTCGACATTTCTGCGGTTACGGGGCGTATGTACCCCGCGACTATTATACATGCAGTTTATACGTAACATTCTCTCCCTCTCGAACGTAGAAAAATACGATCGGCGTCTCGTTTAACGGCGGAGATTTGTCGAAATGGTATGTTTTATTTCAAGCCGCGGCGTTTATACACCGATCCCAATGTTTATCGAGCAAAAAGGTGCATTACGGAATAACGTGCCGCGAATAAATTGCCGCGGAAATATTTTCGTACCGTGCTTGCCCTCGTTTACCTGATATGTGTTTGCGAATTTACTCCGAATTCCTTTTACGTGGATACCTTCTCAATCGATTGCGGTGGTTTTTAACGTTTTTTCGACCCGCGTCTATATACAGCATAGGCCTAAATTAACTCCGTGTCCGTGCCTGGTTCACATTCCAATATATTAATGAATCGCAAACAAATTTGCGGCACGATAGAATTTCAATGACCATTTTAGTAGACACGACTTTCGTGAGTCTAATATTTATATTGATGCTCGTTTTACAGTAACAATTATTGTAAGTATTAGTGTAATATGCATTACGAAAGGTACTTACAAATTAAGTTTAACAACGATAGAACAAAGTGAATTGAACTAGTAAGACATATGAAGGCTAGAGGCAGGTGTAATAATTTTTTAATTCTCTTATATTCTACTCATTTGTTTTTTTTTACTTTATAATTATAACATTAAATTTACCACCTTAATATTTCCCCAAGATTTTCTCTTAATTTTTCTAAAAAGTTATATATCTTAAATGCAATTCACATTTTCTTTCATTTCCGAATGAATTAAAATTGTTGGACCAATAATTAAAATTTTTCCTGTCGCGTTGCAGGAAGCTGCCAGAGAGAGAGAGACGATAAATAATAATGCAAAAGCGAGTTGTTATTTATAAATAGAGACGATTGTAATGTCGGCGATGTCGTCCTCGCGTCGTGGTTATCCTACTAATTCCTTAATTATGCGCCAAGATAGAGACGCGTTGTATAAATTGGCGTTGGCGTTAAGAGCCCAATAGAGGATAATTTACGCCTGGCGAGAGGATATTTTATTTCACGCGGCTCGTCGGCGAAAACGGCGCCGGAACGATCAGCGGAATAAATTAAACGCTTTAAAATTAACAAGCCGGCGATAACCCCTCGCTTGGGAAAACGAAATATTTATGTGCGCGCGAGCGCGCGCACGGATCCCGCGTCGAAATTCGGTATTCTAAACGGGTTTGAGAAACGTCAGATCGGACGCCAGATAAAACACCGTCGGTCAACATCGGCCGGTTTAAGCCGAATCGGCGAGTGATACGGCCGAGTCACGGTTGCCCCGCGAGAAGCGCCGCGAGAATAGCTAGATTCGCGATTCGAGAACCGGTTTTTATCGAGGCGTAACGGCATCCTTATAACAATCCATTCGCATGGAAATGTTTTACCCAGCCAGATTTGGGAGGATACCGGTATTGACGGCCCAATGACGGCGAAGTATCCTCTTCCTCGGCGCGTACCTGTCGGATAATTAACCCCGGGTAACCTGACGTGACTTCGATGTAGCGTATCGATCATAACGTATCTGAGCGAAATTTTTTACCTCGATATCGCGAGAAGGACAGGAACTTAATTAAAGGTTGTATATCAACGTGCGCGCGCGCGCGGGCGCGCGTGTACGTGATATTTCTGCTTTAGCCTCGTGTTATTCATCTTCCGTGTAACGTTAAGGATAAGGTCGATTACAAGTCATTGCTATTATTATCACTTGGACTCGTATCTAAAAATCGACCTTGTTAGCTCGATTGACGGGCGGAAATCTGTCGGTTCTCTCTTCGCCGGATACTTTATTTACTTCACGCTCGTCTCGTATTTTAAAAGTAACAGCCTCGTGTGGCAACCGTATCCTCCTGTTGCGCAAACCCGATGGCTACGGGTTGTCCGGGCCGTACGGGTGCCCCGGGTCCCTTGGGTGGGCCTACGGATATACGTGGCGAGGAGAATGGAATGAGGAGCATTGTGCATCGCGAACGTGTGCCATCATCGAAAGACCGCGAACGACGCTTTTGAGCGTCGGACTCGATTTCATAACGTTAAACGAAAGATTTCCGCTCGTCAGACCCTTCGTCAGCCTTTCTCACTCTCTCTATTTTTCGAGATAGAATAAACCAAATCTCGAACCAGTAACTACATAGAACCGCGTTACGTCAAATTTTGGCCATTTCAATCTTATACCATCACTTTTCTTCTTTGTATTACTTAGATAACAATGTTGAGTGACGTGGCGATGATTCAAAAATCGAATTGAAAGAGTACACTATATATCTCTTCCAAAAATAATAGATATGATTCTCAAATCAAAGGTTCAGTTATAAATAAATACACACTTAAATACATTTATTTATGGCAACTGAATATCAAAAGAGCGAATTAAGTAATCATGATATTCGAGCTACATCGTACGGTAAAAGATAACAATATGATGCTGATGGCATTCATTGTACGGTGAAGAGTTTTGGAGGATCGTAGCGGCTCCGCGAAGTAACGGGTTAAATCACTCCGGCGAGCAACTTCCTCCTAGAGCACAGAGATACGCTTCATCGACTAGGGGGATCGCAAAATGTCTCTAAACGCCCGACGCCGTCGCCGAGGGCCCGGTTGTCTGGCTTTTATGAAATTCAAATTTCTACCGTGAGGGAGGGAGAATCCGCGCGATTCTCTCCCTCGACGCGCTATCGGATAGCTCCGCGCACTCCCGTGGGAAGCGGTCGTTATTATTTACATCCGATCGAGAGACAGACGTAAAACACGTGGCAGCCTGTAATCAGCGACGTATTACTTACCCCCCGCCACGTCGAAATTGCACGCGATCCAGCGTGGCGCCGCGCCGCGCCGGTGCGCGGTTTCGAGCTTTATCGCGAAGCCCGATAGAGGTACCCCGCGCACAATCTCGCGAGCCGTAATGAGCACTTGCGGGAATTCGCCGCGGATGAATTATCGAATGATCCAGGGGGCTCTTTATCGCGGGAGATCCTTCCGCGACGGAGGAATCTTTCCTCTTTCGGCGCTCCTCTCGAGGCTCCCGAAAGGTCACTCGTAAATTAATCTTTCTATTCCCATTAGATATTAGATATTAATTTTTTAGTCCAAACAATTTTTGACGGATTGATCGAATACCTACATCTTTTAGCTACGGTACTTTTTAACGTGCTGCTTTACATAATAATTTTCTTAATATATGTATACATTTTTACAAAGAGACAAGTCTTCCGTAAAATTAATTCGATTATTAAATACGAGCGGAAGATTGCCATCTGTTCTCCGTCGAGATTTAGAAATATAAGTTATAAGGACTTTCCTATATACGGATTTAGATTAGAGCTGTCTCGAAAATCTTGTTTTAGATATCTTTGTTGATCATCTCGGCTTTTTTTATCGGTACAATTTCAAACTCGCGCGATTCGGATTCATAATTAAATTCCCACGATATAAATCCTCTTTTTTTTTTTACTTTTCAATATAATAGATTGGAACTTATCAAGAGATGATTTTGATTGAAACTCAGTGGGACGTTTTACGCACGATATAACCACCGTCTCTCTTTCTCGACCAAACCACGACTGACCGATTCGTCACGGATACGCCACCACAAGACGACGTATTGAAAAGCGGAAGGGTTTCCTTTTTCTATCTCTTTTTTCTTAAGTCGTAGGTGTCGCGTTCCTTCCAGTCTTAAATAGGTTTTTTTTTCATATTGCCGGGTATTTCCATCGCAGTGGGGGTGTCCAGTTCCGTGGCTGTTCACAATGAATGCTAAATTCAACATCGTTCCCCTTTGCCGCGCTACGTCTTCGGTGATTTGGAGACCGTGCCGTGGAGGAGATAGCCAGATACGTGTGCATAAAGCAGGAGGAATCGCCAACAATGAGCTAACAATGAAGCATCGTGCACCCCGCTGCCTGTCAACCGCCAGACTTCTCTCGTTTTGTGGGGAACCCATTTATATATTTTCCTAACATACCTGACTCCGTGCGGTCAGAGTTTCTCAAGCTCGCGTCCCCACTCGACTCTGGCGAGAAACCCATAACTCTCTATTATGCACATATTTCACGAAATCTGAAGATTCGTCTTTCCAACTCTAAAGTCCAAATCTAAACTATGTGCAGTTTCCCTAATATTTCACGATCGCGCTATTACACTAATTTACGTTAATCGATTGAAACAAATTTTAATTATGTTTATCATTAATATACCAATTTGTAATTAAAATATTCATTAAAATAATTTTTAAAAACATCAACCAAATTTATACGCGAAATAATCTTGCACGAATGAATTTAACAGTTATCTTTCTGCAAACTATATTTTTCATTTTAAAATTACAGAGTAAATAGAAATATCGAATTAAAAAAAAAATGTATTAATTGCGCGGTTACGCAATCCACAATTCTATTACCAGGGAGAGAAAGCCGTCTGTCATCTCCACCGCCGCACCGACGAAATGAGCATCCCTGGGAATGTTTCTTGAGCGGCACAATACGGAATAATAGGATTACATAAACAACGGCAACAAGGTATTGTGGCCAGGTAGGTAGGTAGGTAGGTGGGTAGAAAGGTAGGTAGGTAGGTAGGTAGATATAGGTATGGTGTAGGGAGAAGATGGTCGCCTTATAGGTGCCAGACCGGAGGTGCAGTTGGCCAGGAGACATTTGCCAGATTGCATTCCGTATTGAGCTGATACTTTGTGGATTTCGGACAATAAAACCGCTACCAACACCGACGCGCGGTATAGTGTTGCCGCGCGGCGGTTCGACCCTCCGCCGTGCGGTCGCTTTCATTCGAGTAAGCGCGACACGACGTTCCCTTCAACACGGGGCACCACCAACACTATTAACGGGGGCCGCGCAACCCCTCGGGAGGGATTCCACGGTGGCTACGCGTCTCTCGCGGCACCCCAGTGCCAGTCAATAGCCGGTGCATTGTCAAAATATTGGCGGCGATCGGATCGCACGGTCCATTGTGCCTTCCGTCTCATGCTTCTCGGGCTGACTTCTTCTAAAAGCGCGGTACTCGCCGCAATTTCCCGAGGACTTTCCTACGAGAGAGAGAAAGAGAGAGAGACCGGCTGCTCGCGCTACACGACCGCGGCTTTTCGTGGTCTGCGGTCTGCGGCCTCCCGGTATCTTCTACCGCATTGCGTAGCCGAGGGCACGTGACCCTTTTTTTTTACACTCTAACTCCTCATGCTCGCGAGGTTCGTCGACGCGCGCAACCTTACAACATCGGTAACTCGACATACTAACTGTTATTTCGTTCGCGATAAACACCACCGCAGTAATCGCGAGGCTTTTCGCTTGTGTGCCAAATATTATAGCAAACACGAGGATACGTCTAAGCACTGGGAACAAGAGAAGAGTCGAAGAATGTTATACAATACTTTCGTGTCGTATCTTTATAAATGCCACAACTGCATGCAGATAATTCCCAAAATATCGATTTCTCACCCAGACACAAATAAAATTTTTAAATGTCAAGTTTCTTAAAATTCACGTACTTTGCGTCATGTAACTCAAGAGATTTAGGAAATTTAAGAAATTATATAAATTTAGGTCTGTCTGCGTGATTTAAGTTACCTTCCTTTATATATCCAGTTCGTATTTTGGAAAGAATGTTTCTTTTTAGACAAACAAAATATTGCGGAAAAAATTACCAGAATAAAAAAAATCCGAAACGTTTTATTTAAAAAATATATATGTATCCAATCATGCGAAAAATAAATATCAAAATAAAAGAATAATACAAATAGACTAACAAAACAACGCAGAGATCTACAAATTTTAAACACAAGGCGATTCGTCAACCTGGATCAATGTATACAAATATTGATATGCTAGTATTTACGAAATTTTTGCTCTCTGTCAACGGTGTCGTTGCTTTTTCGATCAAGATAATCGCCAATACGCGCTCTCGGAAGCTTTGATATGTACTGTAAATAGTCCTGTTTTATTGACCGATGGATTGTATCTCACCATAGAAGCTACGGTTTATCAATCAAACGCACGTTCATATTTATTTAACGCCTACATATAAATGCAAACGCCTACGCACAAATGCAACTACGAAAGTAACTTTCGTTTAATATTTAAAAAAATAAGAGAACGTTGCAAGGCGCAGATTATTCAAATAAAAAAGCATGCTGAAAAAAATAATTGTATAAATAAAAAACCACTCTAAAATTGGTGTATGTATATCAAAATCGAATAGCAAAAAAACATGAAATTCTTCGCATCGTCAAACGGTGGGAGTTTTGCAAAACATTTAATAATAATTGGCATTTATAAAATAATATTTATGTATGTATAGAAATTTTTGAGGTAAGATTAAGCAAGTCCTTACACAACAAATTATCTAATTTTAATTACATTACCCAGCATTACATTACCGTAACATGTAACGTTACATGTAACGTAATATAAACAAATAAAGAATAACTTATTAAAATTATGCATACGATAGATAATTTATGTAGATTATGTAAATTTATGTAGATTATATGATATAGATTATGTAAAAAGTCAATAAATAATAATCATAGAAACGTGAAAAAGTTGCACAGGGTTAAGAATAATTAACATTAGAAATATACTTCAAGCGACCCTTTCTTGTCACATGTACTTCTGGACGATCGACTGCCAAATGACGCATTGATTTTCCGTCACTTACCGGTTTCGTTATATCGCGCTGTTATCGCGCCGGTTCCGCACTCCGGAGAATCCAAAGCGGGACGAGAAAACGAGCCGGCACGGCGCGGCGCGTCGCTTCGCCTCGCGCTAAAAAAAGAAGCGTAGGGCCGCTTATCGTTGATCGTCGGAGCGACGTCCTCCGGCAAACCGCAAACTACCGGCCGTAATCGCGACGCGGTAGGGGCAGTTTTGAAAAACGCACGCCGTGCGGCAAAGCCTGAGTACTCTATCTAGAATAGGCATTCCTTGAGCGTACGCGTATGCGGGGCCGGGATAATCACGCGCATCAATTACCTCGCGAATTATGATGCGCATCTGCGGCGGCGAACGATTTATGACGAAAATTGGATGTCCGTTTTATCTGCGAGTTATCTCGGCGCGGCTTCCCTTTTTTACGCGCAGACCTAACTCATCGCTTTTAACGGATATTCATTGCAAAAATATCCGTACGCCCGTTTCTCTCTCTTTCTCATCCGCAGGTCCCCCAGCGAGAGATTATCTCGTATTTTCCCTCCTGCGCAAATTTTACGCCATCCTGCAATCGTAGGTGAATAATACCGCGCGTAGAAAACGTGCAGTACGTATCAGTGAAAAGCCGTCTTAATTGACAATTAGAGTAGAATTAAGAGCTGAGCCACGAATGTGCTCTAATTGCTGAAGGAGAATTAAAACAATGATGAAAAGATGTTACATTTTCCAAGCACATAATTACAGCATCGTTCGCAAGATTTTATCTCTTGTAAGATTTCTTCTCTTTGACAGATACCTTCATTATATTGTTACTGCACGTACGTCATCCAACATTAAGTCAAAGTGATCTAACTAAACGTTCTTTTTAAAATTGAGTTTAAGATTTATCTACAATATTTGTGATACGAACCTTTTTACTGATCAAAATATTTCTACTACCTCATCGCTTCTATACACGATTACGATCTCACCTCTATATAACAGAAAAATAAAGCAATTCTATATTACGATAAAATATCAGGATGATGAAAAGCTATTTTTAAATACGCACGGAAAGAACAATTTTGTTGAAAAGTCTAAAAATTTTGTTAAAAACAGATCTAAAAATAATTTTTTGCTGAATCATCAAAATAATTTGTTGAAATGTTAAAACTGATAAGCATTGCTAAATAAAATGTTTTGCTATTCTAGCAATCATTTTGACTTTTGCACAAAATTATTTTGATCATTGAACAAAAATTATTTTCAGATCTGGATTCAGCAAAATTGTTCTTTCCGTGCGCGCGATTCCTGATTTACGCACGCCCATCTCGGAAGAAATCTCGGAAGTCGACGACGTCACGGAAGATGGCAATCGCCTGCACGCGAAACGTCTTAATTATGTGAGAAGCAATCTCTGGCCCGGCGCGCCGCCGTCTCTCGGCGCTACCGCGGATTTAATAATCGTGAAATTACTTTTCTCGATCGCTCGCCGATTCGTGTCAGATTACGATCTCCGTGGCGCGGGCATGCTAAGTACGCGTCCCAGGAACGCGCGCGGGCTCTCATTTCTGCGGACTCATGCACGAATGCAATCCGATAACGGGCAAGAGATGCGCCACGTCTCGATCTCGGAGTGACGCAACGCCCGAGGTATTAATGAGCCGTTTAATTTCCTTCGAGGCACCGCGAGCTATCGCGGTATCGTATCTCACGCGCTGCGTCCTCGGCATCCGACGCGACAATCGCGGACCGATCCTTGGTGCTAACGCGGCTCGTAGCGTTTGCCGAGAGTATTAGTCGCATTAAAAGCGGTCTCATAAGCTCTCATCTGCATGAACATCTGACATACGGCGGGCACAAGCGCGATGCTGCCCCATCTGCCGCCCTTTATACCCCATTCCTGTCCTTTAAATGCTCTCAAGCACCGCCGCGACGAACCCGCAGCGTTCCAGGGATGTAACGGGCTTATGTCGATTCTAGAAATCCTATGCGAGCCGGATATGTAACCTTCGTTCGCGCCGTATTTTCGACTTACCCGACGCACGAGAACATTTTTAATTTAAAATTCTGGGGTGACGCGGTCAAAAAATATGAAACATCGCTCTACTTTGTGGACGACTCGCGCGCGATGCCGACCGGAAAATCAACTTGAATTAGGCTAAAATATTTGTTCTCCCTCTCTGGAAGAGGTTCCTGCCTTTATTTAGGCCTAGACGTTCGTCTGGGCGCGCAGTGTGACGGACGTGAAAGTATTTCCTCCAATAAAAGTCGCCACACGCGCGGATGGCGGCATATTCCGCGGCCCTCCTGTCCCCGTGTCCTTTGTTCGTGGGAGATACGTATGAAGCGTGACAAAACGCATGGACTTTCTTAAGTCCGCGCGTTTTGTCACGCGGCAACATTTGGACCGGGCATTCGTGGCAAACGAGTCGTGACGACGCGCCGGCCGAGGGACCCCAATTCCTTCCTATATATACCTTCAAAAGAATATTCACAATGAGCATTCCGCGGGGCGAGAGCCTTTATCTTTGGGATGTTCTCACCGTACGCGAGCCGCTGAATCACTCGGTCTACTTACGAAAGACATACGCGCCGTCGTCGCGATAATGAATTATTGCGGCCGCGGGCGTAACGGCGAACGATTCGTCTCCATAGCTCCGAACCGTGTCCTTTGTCCCCGAAAAGATACAGCCGCACGATGTAACACGGATGACGAGCCGGTGACAGTGTTGCAGTTAATCTCCGCGTAACGAAAGAGTAATGACCCCGCGACGTGTGATGATATCCGCACCCCCTATGATACCCCGACAATCCCGCGAGCTTGTCCACGGGATATTTGCATTATCCAACGCGTATGAGATTCTTGGAAATTCGCGGAATATGTAGCGCGATGCTAATGAGCGCCATGCATTGTTATAATGTGGTTACGTAATAGTGAAATAATAAATAACAAATGTAATGTTATATACATATATATATATATATATATATGTATATATAATATTACATCATGGTTTATGCGATACACGCGAATGGGATTATTCTGCATTCACTTGTTTGAATTGTGTGATTTAATCGTGCTAATCATGCAGAATCGGAGATTTGCCAATATTTTAGAAATTATACACACGCTGATCGGGATAATTCGGTAACGAGCAATCGTTCAGTCCCCGGCCTGATCGCCCGATTAGATATATTTCGGTGACATGATATGAATACAAAAGAGCGGACAAATGTTCGGCTAATTTCCGTTCCGTGGCATAAGGTCGATGATACGGTCCTGGCCGCATGCGGTGCGCACACAAACATTGAACAAGTACCAACCCTTCATAGCTCAAGCACGCCTCACCACGGTGTGGCTCCCTTTTTTCCTCGACCCTTCAATTTAATCAGCTTCATTCAGTCTACCGCGAAACAACCTGCCACATGGTGGCCATTGTAGTGCACTGGATATTATTAACGGCGCACGCACGCACACGGGCGCACACGAATACCAAGTGTGCGGATCGTTTCGTCGTCTCGTTCGCTTTTTATACGACAGCGCGCTATCACCACCGTGAATAAACACGGGGACCGCCATATGCACTCTCACGTGCTTTCTTTGTCGGTGTCGTTATTGTCATTTGTCACACGACCCGCTTTCGCGTCCGCCGCGCGCTCAGAAATTCCGCGATGGAGAAGGATGGTTTCCGCCGCGGCTCCACCGCGCGCGTACTCCTAACGGCGCATCGATAATGCTCACGCGCGCCGCGAGTAACGTAAATTACTCCGAGTCCGCCGAGCTGGAGTAGCACGAGAACTCGCGCAATCCTTGCCAATATGAGAAAATTTGATCGTTTTCTTGGCGTAAATATATATCCCGCACGCACACGTTTCCTCTCCCTTTGCCAGCCGTCTCAAAGATACCGCCGCCACTCTGGCGCGGTGCCAAAGACGCGGATTCCACCCCTCCATGGCGCCCTTCGCCCAAAGTGGGACAGAATTCAGCGAAGTGCTCGTACTTCGATAAAACTTGCCTCACTTCGATAATGGATTTTCGCTGTGTCCCAGAAATTTCCGGGAAATAAATGCGCTGCATATTTAAATTACCCGTCTTCCGCTTCCCATCACTTACAACTTAGGAGACGTTTCCTTTTAGGCATTTAAGGCACGGAGTAAAGTAAACCCGCGGTAGTTACAGGCTACCAGACAACTATCGATTGTTTGGATTTACGAGACTCCGATTGAGAATCTTTGCCGTTACGTTGACACTATGTTTCTTAAGTAGCAACAGATTGCTTACGTTTTTATAAGAAAATAATAGCCACAGCCTCGCGAATAGTGGTGATTTCTGAAGCACTCGATAATCGCGTACATTTGACCAAATTTGAACAAAATATATGATTGACAATAAATGAAAATAGCGAGATACAGAATTTCGCTAGACGATTAAAGGATCCAGTTGAGCGTGCAGCTTATTTTCAAAGTTCATTCACGCGGAGGTGTCATTGAATATTAAAAATGCCGATGATTGCGGATGCCAGCGCGCTGAATAAGACGCATAATGACGGGAATCTTGACGAGCACCTTTACGGTGCTTGATTGAACTCACGGCCGAATATTGAATTCGGCAGAATGCAGTGTTCAAAATCAACGAGTCTATCCGGTCCATTCGTGGCCGGACAGCGCCCGGTGATAATGACGGGAGATGACTGTGGCAGTTTCGATGATTAACGACTATCGACCGCCGGTCGATTGAATTCGATTTGTCTTCCCGGACGCCTCAGGTAAAGCTATCCTTTAATCATTCCGCGGCGTTTCCGATCGGAGTAATGAGTTTACACGGCAATCGACGGACTTTACGTGAAAGAGTAGCCTGCCTAACTTGATCGTGATCGATGAATCGCAGACGTCTATAAAGATGTTACTGCGTTGCTTATGGAAAAAGCGAACGCGGCGGACGCCACCGAGGCCGGGGTAATTTGTTCCGTAATGCGGTCTTATCACCACCACGATAATCGTACATTTTTATGGAAACACGGCAGGCGTCCGTGAAGGAGATAAATTTACGGCCACGAGACGATCTTAAAGTTTTGCGACGCGCAGTCGAGAAATTTTTATCGCGGACAATTTAAACAATACTTTCGCGCGTCGAAATTGAGATTTTTATCTCGCTATCGCGTCGAACGTAAGCTTTCTTACGGCGTTCGGTTAAAAAACGCAGATCGATCATTTTGACTACTGGTCATTGCCGTCGCAAGTATCAATCAGTCACCGCGGGGACTTTCATTGTATACATAGTGGAAGTCGTTAAAAAAAAAAATGTAAAATTTATTTCACAATCGCCGCGCGTCCTCCATTACGACCATTAACTTTCATGGGACGTAGTTCCGGAATGTTGATGCTAGATACATGTCGCCGTGCACCTAGGAGGCAACTCTTGGCGTGTAGTCGAAACGGCTCACGACGACACGAAATTGTAAGTACACAAGATCGAGCATACTTCATCGTTCGGTATAAATCAATTTAATGACGTATTTTAGCGTACAAACAGGCATCTATAATGAAATTGCGCACATTCCTCTTCATCCCAAAATATGTAGGTACACGACTTTGCTGTAACGGTATAAAAATTTTTTTAAATTTTAATCCGATATCTCTAAATTTTTTACGCATTTCTGGAAGCTAATTGAAGAAAATGTTACAAGCATTGTGTTTTTCAATCCATTCATTTATCTATTTAACGTCTATATTATTAATTTATTTTAACGTGTTTTTATTTATTATATTTTAATTTTTTTTGTTTTTTTTATTATTTAATCTATTGTTGAGTAGTTCGCTGATTAAACTTTTCATTTTGAAAAGGAGAGAATCAATCGGGAATAAACGGCAAAATGCAGTTATTGTCATGTTTTTGAAAACATATACGTCATAACGTTTTCTCGGACCTCAATTTTTTCACGGGTCGGATGATATTGCGGCTATGGGCGGGCGGGACAGGAGAATCGATTAAGCGCCGATCCGATTCCCGGGAGGAAAAAATGGTAATGTATTCCTGAAGGCGATTGGACGGTGGCCCATATCTCCGGGGCGAAAGTGTATTTCCGCGCGCAACAATCGGCCGTCGTCTTTGGCCGGCGTCCGAAAATAGCAGCATTCCGCCGTCGAGTTTATAACTGCCACGGATATAAACGGCGAGAGAATCGATCGGCCAGGTAAACACGTGCGCGCTCATATCCGGCCGGGTGGTATCCTTCTAAATTCGGCTTTGTTATCGGCGGCGGGGCGCCACGCCGCGCGCCAAGCCATATTGCAATATTCTGCCGGCGCGGCGGCGCGATAGGATAGGATCCGGCCGTCCCCGGGCGTGGGCGCGCGATAAAAAAGATGGTAATGTATTCTAGAGAATGCAATAGCGCTCACACACACGTGGCGGCGCATTAACTGCGAGGACGCTTCTCCGCGAAGGAGAAGCCGCTCGGCGGCAGACGGCGGCGCGAGAGGCAGGTAGGGTTCGCGCCACCCCTCGAGAAAGCCGGGGAGGGGGGGAGGGGGGGGAGACGACATTTTTTTGGAGAGAGTCCCGAAAGCTCTCGTCGTGGTGGTTGCACGTCGGCCGGAATCGGGGGACGGGAAAAACACGAGACAACGGGGGCTCGACGTGCAAGTTACTTTGACACGTTCCCCGCCGTTCCGCCGTTGTCGGTTTTCGTCTGAGTTTCGCCTTAAAGAACTGCGGGATGTCGGTATATCCCGCGGCGTAACAACGGCTTCCCGCTTCGCGCTCTCTTTTGCTCCTTCATTCAGTCGAGCCACTTTCGGAACACTTCAAAACTGCCGTTTCTACACATGTAACGCTGCGACTGCGGTTCGGCGTCGCCCGACTTTCTCGTGATGGATCGGGCCGAGCGATATACGGCGCCGCGTATATCGCACCGGGGCCGAAATCGATAAGAGAATTTTGGACTTTTATCGAATATCGCGGGTCGATCGCGCCGTAGATTGGCTGCGACGTAAAAATCTGGGGGCAATGCGATATAGCACGTTATTACGTGACCACTTGAATGGATGCATCATCCTCGGTAGTAAAACGAGAGACCGAGACTGAATATAATGCGGGTTCGTATAGTTGATACGTAATTCGATTTAAAACGTAAAGTACCAAACTGAAAGTTCACAATGCCTATAAATTTCTCGTTACGAGTCAATGTAATCAATTAGCTTTTATAAATTAATGGAACTTTTGCGAAAAGAGTCGGGGAGGTTGAGTAGTGCGCCGTTGTTGGAAACGTATCGCGCGCCAACAGTTTTACTAATTAAATTATCTATAGAATTGCCACATTTATGTATGTGCGTACGCGATGTGCGTTCGTAAATTTTTCCTTGCTTCTCTCTCCCACGCAACCACCGCTGTAGAACTATCATGAGCGAATTCACGATGATAGAGTGATCCGGGCGATCGTAAAACTTAATTTGTATAATGGACCGCATCTTTGATAATGCCCCTATCATGGTACGTTCGCATTATTACGCGAACGGATAACGCAGGTACTTGACGGGAAATATCGTGATATGCGCTATCGATTTCGCTGCATTTAGGGCTTTTTATCTTAATTACGCCGCAGACCCAATTCGCGGGTATATTATTAGCTCGTTAATATATTTTATAGGTAGCCACTAACAAGCCTTTGTCATTGTAAACGTGAATTTGCAGATTAAGCTTAATTAAAATCTCGCCGTGGGATCGTCACAATTATTTTCATAATCATTCCGCCGTCGCTTTAATTACCGTATCGCGAAACGTGCGCATTCGCATGGCGCGTGCAATACTCCGGAATGTAATTTTGCTCGCTCGGCCGTCATCGAGAAATTTGCATTTTGCAGGCAACAATTACGCGCGGTTTACAAAACACGAACTATCGATCTCATCTCCGTTAGTCCCGAATTTTTCATAAAAATTTGACAGTATAAGATATTTTCAATGTCGCGCAAATTATGTTTCGTAACCAATTAATGGATAAGGCATTAAAAAAATTCCTGTAATATACATCTACTCTTAAAAAGTACATAAAAAAATTAAGAAAAAAACCTAAACAAAGATTAATCTTACGATATAAGATTTTTAAGATAAATTTGTGAGCATTTAGTTACCGTCAACAATTTATATACTGCGTCTTTCACAGCATAATAATATACTTCCAATGAAACTATTCTTCTAAGTGTTTTAAATTTTATGTATCCTTCATGTACTAATATTAAAATTATTATTATTGTAAAGAATCATACATGAACATTTTAAAAATCAAATGCATTTTTTTATTGAAATGTGTATTGAAATTTACATGGTTAATATACGCCAAGGATTCTAATGGTTGCGCAAAAATAAAAAGATTTTCAGAAGAACGATATATCTATCGCGTGCCTGCAAGATATGCGCTGTTGTGATATTCCTCGTCTCGCATAAAAACGCAAGTTCAACGACTTTGCATATCGAACGAGAAATTTAGTCGAATTCCTTGAACGTCCTGCATAGCTGCCGCGTCGCAGAAACGTCACATAGCTGGTGGGCTGGCGGCGAAAGAGATACGAATCGGTAAATGCTACATCGCCGTCGACAGCAAGCCGGATTGCGAGATGCCATACCGGGTGTCGGATTAATGGCTTCCCGACGGGGTGTAACGATCGTTCCGCACCCCGTGAAATATCTCGAGGGACGCGGGACGATCGTTGCACGTTTTTGATTCGCGGAGGGCATCGTCGCGATACACCCCTCGAGATCGCGCCAATCTGCAGATCCGCGTGCGTGTACGTACAAATCTACATTGGCGAGGAAGATTTAAGGCGTCGCATTGTGTATAACAACATAAGGGGATAAAGGAGAAGGGAGTCGACAGCTAGGCCCCCGAAATCTCGATCATGAAAACGCCTATTCTGGGGCTCGCTCCGCCGCGATTACATTCCGACCCGATTCACGTGTATGTACGTCAATCCTTCGGAATGGGTGTCCGTGAGATACGGCTTTTGAGGCTCTCTCGAATATCTGATCGACTTGTCGCAGTACCTTGTCAAATGGTCATGGTATCTCTGAATATCTGGCGAGGGTCTGGCGGTTCGCAGAAATTGGTATTAAAGCTATTGGAGATATCTAGAATGGGGCACGTGCAACCGAATATATACTAGGTATCAGAAGGTTGAAATAGCATTATTTAACAACGAGAAGGAAACACTATTGATAAATCATATTAATATTCATATGTACGTCTCGTACATGGCTATTGAAGATAAAGGGTTATCAACTCCTACGTCTCGCGAAACAAAGGTCGCGAAAGAAATATCTCGTGTCCTTGAATTGTTAGGTTCAAGCCACCGGATATTCCCAGGATAGCTGCTGGCGACTATCCACGATAGGAAATTTACTTATCGGGCACGCCAAGAATTTCTGAGATTATCTGAAATTTTCAAATATCCCGGAACATTCCGAAACTCGCGGCAAATCTTACAATCGATTGGCGGGAAGTCGCCGTGGGCGGTCTTCAAAATCAATTCATAATACCTTCGAGGTACTTCGGGAGTTCTGTGGCTGTGACCTCATTATAGCCAGAGAAGATTCAGTTACCAATATCGGACTATAACTTCAGTCTGCTTGAGACGGGATCTTATATTCGCAGTCGATTTCCCAACCGAACATTCCACACAGTCTGGACTGTCGATATTTCAGTGTTGCGTAAGGCTACGCTGAGGTCTAAATGTCATAATAAGACCAGAACAAGAGAGAAGCAGGCACGAGAGCTTCATCAAGATAATGTCTCGAGCAATGGATTATGCAACGAAATGAACGTTAAGTCTGAAAAATGATTTACGACTTGCGCGATTTATCGAACAAAAACTATTTCCCGCATGTTGCACGTACATTTACACGTATACATGCCAATTTTCGCATATGATATGACTGATTGATTACAGAGTTCATAAATCAAGGATGCAATTTATAGTAATAATAATTCATCCGCTTATGCATCTTCATGTTTAATAATGATTGATCCTATTAAACTAGTTACAAACATTACTTGAAACTAAAATTCTATATCTCCTCGTATCGGCGAATAATTTATGCGAATAATAATTTAATGCGCACGCGTAAGTAATTCATGTAAATGCATGAGACAAAAAAGCGAAATAATGACAATATAATCGCATTATATAATTAATTAAATTAGAAGCGGACAAATCAATACCCTCAGAAATGAAATTCGCCAGAGAATACATATTATAGATTTAGTAGAAGAGATTATTAATAAAACAATTGGTAAAATTAATTGCCGTTATCTTCGTCGCAAAGTCATATTTTCGAGACAAAATTACGTTAGTTGGACGACAGATTTGGCTACGCTTTCCCCTTAAACTACTTTTAACTGCTCTTTTTACGGATGCCCCAATGTCTCCCAGGATTGGTATTTCTGGAGACGCGCCAGCCGCATCTTAAATGTGTAAGATCCTCACCGTTACTAATCACGAATTCTCTACCGCAAATTTATTTCTCGCGAACTGTCTCGACCTCTTTTACCATTCCGCCGCAGGACATTCTCCCGCAGATTGCCGACGCATATACGGGGGACTTGCGGACGGTGGCCCCGTCCAGGAACTCGCCATTGAGACGCCGACGTTTTCCAGCTACGGTAAACACGACCGGGCCGGTGCCGCGTTAACCGCCATCCGGGAGCGCGTTTATTCGCCGACCTTCTTGCACGCCACATCGACGACGATGAAACGAAACACACTGGGGCGGTCTGCAGGCGGTCTTTCCAGCGCGAAGGCTCCGCCTGCGAGGCCAGCCGGGCCTGCATGCACGGTGCATGCACGAGAAACGTCAACTTCTTCGTGGCACCTACTTACCTCTTCGTCTTCCCGTCCATCCGTCCGTCCGGCCGTCCGTCCGTCCCGTCCATGCCGCCCATTCGAGCTGGCCTTCTCGGACACGCGGCGCGCCCTTCGCTCGTATGCTAATGCCCGCGGCGTTTCGTGACGCGATACAGTTTTCGTCGTTAACCCCGTCGCTGACCTCCTCCTCCAGAGAGTGGGCCTCCGAGTGAAAGTGCGGGCGACGACGGTGGTGCGCGGATCTTTCCGTCGTCGATAGACACCGCCGTTTCGTCGCGCCGCACATTCATATATGCGACGAATAATTCTATTGTTCGAAACGGCGATATCTCTAAGTATGTGAACGAAGTCATCTGAAGTTTTTTTTTTTTTTTTTTTTTTTGAAAAAAAACTCTCCCGTCCACGGATTCGATTATCGATTTTACCGGATGTTTGTCACTCTTTCTGAGTTTCCGTACACGTTGAAGGGGATTTATCACGAACACTTCCGCTCTTCCACGAAAGGCTGTGGCCGATTTGTAAGAGAGTGTTTCGAAAAAACGTCTTTATAAACGTTCTGAAACGCAAAATGAAGCTTCAAACAAGCTGTCCTTTCGTCATCCACTTTCCAATCAATTGAACGAATAAAGCAAAATATTTTCATGGAGAAAATTCGTTCTCTCTTTCAAATATTAAGTAGATTTGCGCATATCAAAATTTGTTTTTACTATAAAAGTTAACTCTTTAAATGCACTTTCCAACTTCATTTTGTGACAATATTTGTTCTACATTGTTTAGATAAGAGAATGATTCTCTCCGTTCTTTCGGTAAAAATCTTATGGTCTCGAATTAGGTATACCACATTCTTAATCGGCGAGCCATAACGAATAATGATTTATATAACAATCCGTCTCAACTAACGCCGCGACGTTCTTTTAAAGGCGGACCTTTCTCGGAACAACACTTTTCGGGCATTTAACAACGATGTTTCATTTTTTGTGAAATGAACTCACGCGCGTGATAGCGTGCGGCAGAAAAAAATACTTATTCAAATAAGAGAACAGGTCCATTCAAAGACCCGGATCGTTCCTCCTTCCATGCGTTTGCATGGAACTAGCGCGAGCATAAATTTCAACAGATAGTACGCTGCCGGAGCGAAAGAAGAAAGGACTCTCCCTCACGGATTCCCTACGAGCGGCTGCACGGTTATTTAGATCTTTCATTCTCTCGCGGACAACTCAAAGACTTCGTCGTCTATCGCCTAAATTATTTCTCCGGTATTTCCACGAAGAAAAAAAAAGTGAGAAAGAGAGTAAGAGGATGCGTGTAACTATGAGTTTTTTTTCTTGGCGTCGGTACATACTCTTTCTCTAGCGGCATTTTAACGTTATTTCGCTTAGCGCGTTAAGTAAATGGATGTTGTTACTTTACCTAGGGCGCTCTAATCTTGCAAATTGTGTTTTACAGAAAAGAAAAAAAAATCGATATCCTGTGTGCCGCCCTTACGACCATGGCTAAAGAGATTCAGATAACCCGCGCAGAGAGACCCGTGGCGCTTCGTACTTGCGATCACGCTAAATGAAAATACGCACGTAATAAGAGCGTGAGCGATACGCTTAATCGTCCGGACGGGGGAGGGGGGGAAGGGTGTGCCCCTCATACACTTAGTCACACTGATAAAGTATTCCAATTGCGACGCGAGGCGGTTTAGTCCGTGGCAGGACTGACAGGGAAATGATATCACGCTGACAAGCCGTAAATACATAATGAAGTGTGGAAACCCCGTATGTTCAAATCCATGAATGCCTCCATCCGTCATCGTGAGTACGCGCGCGGTACGACTTCGAATTTATAATCCCGTACGCTCATCTAGTATATCCGCGTGATTCATCATCTTATACACTCTTACCGCGACAGATGAGTAGCCGTCGCTTAGAATAAGTTCTGAGGAAAAGTTGGACGTTAAGAGATATGCAATTAATGTATGCTGTGCGCGCGCGGCAATATTAATCTTTTAATTAACGATTTCCTTTTCGACTCCGGGCGCACTAGATTTTTTTTTATCCGGTTAGAATTACCGTGAGGTGTAATAGATTATAATCTAATATTGAAATTTAATCTCTATTAAAATCTATAAAAATAATTTTTCCACATCACGGAAAGGATATACTATTCATAGAATCACACAATTTTACATTAATCGTGTCTGAATTAGTACATCCTTTTAAAAACGGCTGGTTATTTTATAACTCTTCGCTATAAACATTAAAAAATCCATATATTAAATTTGTCTAAAAATTTCAGAATATTTACACGAAATGACATAGTATTAAAATCAGAGTTTTTAAAAATAAAAAATTGAAATTCTCTTTAAAAGAATATCTTTAAAAGAGACTCTCAAGAATTGTTAAATGTAAAAATTTTTTTAAATTTATTAGAGTACAGATTTGTAGATTTATATATATGTATAAAAAATGACAAAACTATTGGAAAAACGCGTATGCTTTATAATCCCTTGAATTATTTGAACCTTTTTTATAACATGTAATCTATGAATCTAGGCAAAGAGCGCTAGCTTTATCTAAAAGCTTGTTTTAGTTCCCTAGATAGAATGCAGATGGCGTTAAAAGTCTCACCCACTTTTAGGGGTAGCTACCCTCTGCGCATGAATAACGCAGCTGTTTTTTCAAATACTAAAAGAAACTGCAAAGATATAATTTTTAAATTAACTTCGGGTAAATTGTAATAAAAATGTAACAATAATATGTAACGTTATGTAAATGTAAAGTTAATTCTAGACAAACTGATTGATCAATATCCGTTCTATTCATCTGTCAAATCCATTAATTAATAATTTATCAAGCAAGTTTGATTTATCGAACCTAGCCAGAATTATCGGTTATCATGCATACGCGGGCAATCTAATCACAACTGGCATCGAATGCGTAGCAAATGCACTCACGCATGCAAGTTGGCATGTTCAAATTCAAACTTGGAAAATATACATATTGAGCGTATCTGTTTCGAAACTTTTTTACAAGAAACCCACTCACGTTCGAAACGAAGATGCAACAAATCCTTTACAGTATGCAACGTTACGGCTGTCTTGAATACTTTTGGGAGTAGCTAAAAACAGCCAGTTGAAAATTCAAACCACGAAATAGACAAACAACAAATCATCGCGGAAAAAACTAGTATTTATCCTATAAAAGTTTGCCGACAGGCGCCGTGGGATACCCCATAGCCTATTAGACGACGTCGTGGACGTTACCCGCGAGGTGCCCGAGGGTGAAAGATCCTGACACGAAAGAGAAAGAGGAAGAGAATGCCTGTTTGGAAGAGAAGCCGTTTGATAAATGCGTGCCGGTGCGTCTAAGAACCAGTTTAGTGTTTACCTAGTAAGAAGAGAGATGAAGAAAATGAAGAGAGAGAAAGAAAGAGAGAAAGAGAGAGAGGAGAGAGAGAGAAAGAGAGAGAGAGAGAGAGAGAGAGAGAGAGAGAGAGAGAGAGAGAGAG
>NW_012026855.1:1259634-1318718 GCF_000956235.1 Wasmannia auropunctata
AAAATACGCATCTGGCATAGATTTTTCAACGCTTCCAGCAAACTTCCTATTCGACATCAACTCGCAACCAGCGCGATTACCGGTCGTTGAATTCACGCGGGTACGTGTGAACGACGTGACCAAACGCGGCCCCGATCTCACGGGAAACTTAAAGCCACTTTAAATTTAGGATTGACTTTAACACGTAGCCTGAGCGCTGGCGGCATAATCTATGCGCTCAAGTCGCATTTAAAATGGAAGCTGCTTTAAATTATATTATCCACGACGAGAAGCGGGTCAGCTGCCGCTGCAACGCGACAAATACCGAGTGCTACAAATACAGCCTTACGCTGCAGCTTACGAGAAAATTCACGGAGCAGCGTTAAATCGCGTTACACCGAAATCTTATTTCCGCCTAGCACGCGAGAGAGAGAGAGAGGAGAAGAGAGTAATGTTGTCAGTCAGCTGGTTTGTTGCATCTTCGAGGTAGGCAGGCAGGCAGGCAGGCAGGCAAGCAGGCAGGCAGGCAAGAAGGCAGGCAAGCAGCCGCCTGTGGCATTCAACGTTTGTCGAGGAGCGCTCTCGCGAGCACCGTGTTTCTGTGTCAGTGCCGGTGTAGCACGTTGAAGGAAAATGGAAGGGGTATATCCTGCGAGTGGTGGGGCAATAGCAACGGTGGTGGGAATGAGAAACCGAGAGGGGGAAGGCAACCGCACGCTGCTAGTTATACAGGGTATACCGTGATCGTCGATAGAACGTGAACTCCGTCTCGGAGTCAGTTGCACTCCGACCGTCGCGGTGGAATGTCGTCGTATCCCGGGTCGCTGTCGTCGTCACCCGGGTCGCACGTATTCACGTCGTCATCATCACGGTAGAGTAACCGCCGCGTCTGTTGTGTTGGTGATCGCTCCGTGTCTCATTCGTTGGGGATGAGCGATCGGTGCTCGACCGATTCGCGCGAGCGGATGACGAGGTCGAGGGTCGTCGCGTCGGTGTCAGTGTGAGTCGTGTTCGCCGACGGCGGGAGAATCGGATAGAGTCGGCTGAATACAAATCGGCGTGTTTTGCTTCCTTTTGCCTGTGGCGTGGCGTGGCGTGAAACAGAGTGTACAGTTAAAACAGAGTGTCGTAGCCATGAGTGCGTGACGGTGCGTTCAATCTCTCAAGCACCCGCGCGAGTATTTTCCGGCTACAGGTGCGCGATTGCGGGAACGTCATCCAGGATGGAAGCGCTCCGTCGCGTAGCGTCATGGTCACAGCCGGCGATCCTGTCGACGATCGTCGTCCTGTGCCTGACGCTGGATCATTGTACGGTGCACGGGGATAGAATCACAAGTCTCTCGCAAGCGCCGAGCGGCTGCAAGTGGAGAAAGGAAAACGATGACGCAGAAAAGGTTCTGGCATGCCAGGTCAGAACAATCGCAAACGTGCCAGATCTGATTGGAAATCTTTCGGCGATACAAGTGGACACCGTAACATCATTAGGATTGGAATGCAGTGATGTGTTATTTTTCGAAAGCCAACTCGATGATCCGCACGGCTTCCTTTCGCCGTTACCACATCTCACGAAACTGCGCGTCGATTATTGCAAGATCCGGTATTTGCCGAGCAGTGTATTCACTCCGGTACAAAATCTCCATAGTCTGTCCCTGCAAACGCACAACGGCGATTGGTCAACCATGACGCTGGAACTCCATCGCGATGCGCTTCTCGGTCTGACGAATCTACAGCACCTCGACCTCGCCGACAACAATCTTTGGACGTTACCGTCGGAACTGTTCTGTCCGGTGCAGCGTCTCGTGAGTTTGAACCTAACGCGCAACAAGTTACAGGACATCACGGCTCTGGGCTTCGCCGATTGGGCCGAGTCCTGCACGCCAAATCTCGAGATTCTCGACATCAGTAGTAACGACCTCAGTGCCTTGCCCGACGGCGCGCTCAGCAGCTTGCGTAGCTTGAGCGTGCTGAAGGTACAGGATAACGTGATCGGTTCCGTAGGTGACCATGCTTTAAGCGGCCTCACATCTCTACAAATCCTCAACATGTCTAGCAATAAACTCGTCGCACTGCCACCCGAATTATTTTCCAAAACGAAAGAGCTGAGACAACTAATACTCAGCAATAATTCTCTCACGGTATTGGCGCCCGGGCTGCTGGACAGTCTCGAGGAGCTCCAGGAGTTAGATCTCAGCAATAATGGGCTGACGAGCCTTTGGGTGAAACGAGACACTTTTTCGCAATTAACTCGTCTCGTCGTCCTTGATTTATCATTCAACGCCTTGACGAAAATCGATGCGTTTGTCTTCAAAGGTTTGAGTAGTTTACAGATTTTAAAACTTGAACACAACAATATCGATACGCTCGTCGACAGTTGCTTCGCCTCGCTCATCAACCTGCATTCCTTAACGCTTTCGCACAACAGGATCGCCAGATTCGAACCGGTGCACACGATCGGTCTTAGTGCGCTCGGACAGCTCTTCCTGGACAGCAATAGACTACGCGTCCTACATAGGCATGTGTTCACCAATCTCACGAACCTTCAGGATCTCTCTTTGAGCGGAAATGCTCTGACGGAAGTTCCTTACGCGGTCCGCGTATTGCATTCACTCAAAACTCTCGATCTAGGCAACAATCAAATGTCAAGAATCGATAATGACTCGTTCGCCGGTTTGAACGAGGTCTACGGATTGCGTTTGGTGGACAACAAGTTAGAAAATATATCGCGTGAAGCATTCGCTACTTTGCCGGCGTTGCAAGTGCTCAATCTAGCGAATAATTTCATTCGTCACGTGGAACAGAGCGCTTTCTCGAATAATCCGGTGTTACGGGTTATAAGACTAGATGGAAATCAATTGACGGAGATACGAGGCGCCTTCACGAGTCTCTCGACTCTCGTTTGGCTAAACGTATCCGATAATAAGCTGCTGTGGTTCGACTACAGCCACCTACCGTCCAGCATAGAGTGGCTGGACATACACGCCAATCAAATAAGCGAGCTGGGGAATTACTACATGGTGCGCAGCAGTCTGCGAATAAAGATGCTGGACGCCAGCTACAACCTCATCACCGAGATCAGCGATGTCAACGTGCCGGATAGTGTAGAGATGCTGTTCTTGAACAACAACAAGATACGCAGCGTGGCGGCCGGCACGTTCTTAAAAAAGCCAAATCTGGAGAAGGTGGTGCTCTACGGCAACGAAATCAGGAAGCTGGAGGCCGCCGCCCTCAGTCTGCAATCGATGCCGGAGAACAAGGAACTTCCTGCGTTTTATATCGGGGACAATCCCGTTCTCTGCGACTGCACCATGGAATGGTTGCCACGGATCAACGAGATGGCCCGGCAATCCGGTCAGCATCCGAACGTCATGGACCTCGACGCTGTCACGTGCGAGATGGTACATGTTCGCGCCACGCCGCGGCGTCCTCTGCTGTCCTTGAAGTCGAAGGACTTTCTCTGCCGATACGACACGCACTGCTTCGCGCTCTGTCACTGCTGCGACTTTGATGCATGTGACTGCGAGATGACCTGTCCCGACAATTGTTCGTGCTATCACGATCACAGCTGGTCCAGCAACGTCGTCGACTGCTCTAACGCTGGATACAAACGCGTACCGGAGCGAATACCTATGGACGCGACAGAAATCTATCTGGATGGTAACGAGCTGGGCGATCTGAGCAGTCATGTTTTCATCGGCAAGCGTCGCTTGGAGGTGCTGTATCTGAACAATAGTGGTATCATTGCGATACATAATCGTACATTCAACGGTGTCGGCGCTTTGCGCGTTCTTCATCTCGAAGACAACGCGTTACGGGAGTTACGGGGTTTCGAATTCGATCAGCTGGAGCGCATGTCGGAGTTGTATCTAGATCATAACGCGATCGCCACCGTGGGCAACACCACTTTCAAGAAGATGCGAAATCTCGAGGTGCTACGATTGGACAGCAATCGCATTGTCGACTTTCGACCGTGGGAAGCCTTGCCGAGCGTCGGTGATGGCACCAAGGTCGCATTGGAGGGCAATGCTTGGAGCTGCGAGTGCGGGAATGCTGCCAGACTGCGCGCCTGGCTCGCGGAACATCGTGGCGATCCGGAGAAGATGTACTGCCGCGACGGCGTCGAGACTCTCGCCCAAGCAATGGAACGATGCGGCGATCCATCCACGGAAGCCGTAAGTCGCGGAATCCAGGAAATCCCGCTGTTAGGCAGTAATTTCGTGCCTCTACTTGCTGGTGCTCTGGTAGCTGTGATCGCCATCTGCCTCTTCGTCGCCCTAGCCTTCGTCTTTCGTCAAGATGTACGACTCTGGGCTCACGCGCGTTACGGTTTGCGACTTGGTAAAATGACGGCGCCGCCCGATGAGGAGAGAGACAGACTGTACGACGGTTATATTATCTATAGCGAGCGCGACGAAGACTTCGTCTCTAGATTCCTTGCAGCTGAACTGGAGCAGGCTGGTTTGGCTCTCTGTTTACATTGGCGTGACTTGCCGCCGGCCAGACCGCAGGAGGCATTACCACCGGCCGCAGCCTCCGCGAGACGCATTGTGATAATCTTTTCGCCAGTGTTCCTCGCGAATGAGTGGCAGCACGTAGAGTTCCGCGCTGCTCTGAGAACGGCGCTGGAGAACATCAGGCCGACCTCGCGGAAGCGTCGAGTGGTAGTACTGCTTGCTACTGAGACGCCCACCCGAGATCCGGAGTTGCAACTGCTGCTGCAGACGTGCACAGTGGTGGTCTGGGGCGAGAAGAGGTTCTGGGAGAAGCTCAGGTTCGCCATGCCGGACTCAGTCGACAAGCGGCGCGACAGCAAGAAGGTCAACGACCGCAACCGTACGCCGACGCGGTACACCGCGGCGCCGTCCGCCGCCGTGGACGTGTGGACCAAGCCTAATGGCGTTTTGGTCGCACCGGTGCACCACGCACCCACGCCAACACCTACGCAATCTACCTACGTCAGTTCGGCATCCAGTCGTACCGAGGACGAGGACAGCGGCGCGGAGCATCAGCACCACCAGCATCATCCGCATCATCCGCATCATGGCTATAGCGCGCTACATGCCGGTAACGGCCGTCCGGCCAGTCTATCCTCGAGAGGCAGCCATCTCTACAGCACCATACCGGAACCGCCGGTGGTGCCCACCGCGCCACCCGGGGAGGCCCTCGCTCCCGCGCATCCAGGCAATCCGCGTACTTACTTTGTCTAGCGCAGAAGGGCGGCGATCGTGCTCCGATCCGGCAGGAGATAGACCGACTTCCCACCTTTTTTCTTCCGGTCTTCGTCTCGCTTCCTGTACCCGCTGGTGCACGGTCGTCCGGCCGTATCGCGACGTTTCTCGTCGGGAGAGATCGAGATGTAAAAAATTCCTTCGCTTCAGAACGACTGTGGCTACACTTGTACAGTATTTCCCAGTACTCGCGACGTATCGATTGACTGAGGCGCTTTAACTCTTCCACTTAGGGGTCGATCGCCCCGCATAAACCATTCGGCCGCGAGCGGATGATCGGTTCGCAACACGCGCGCATAATATTATATACGTACGAAATCGATTCGATGCCTTGTGCTTATTATCACAATGTACGACCGATAGATTTAACGGCTTGACTTTTCTTTCCCGAACTTAGGATATACGCAAGACGCGCGCGATCGTCACTCTTCGTTTCTTCTCGGTATCTCTTTTTCACGTTGTTGCGCAACGTTCTTCCAAATCATGACCAAATACTACCGTTTCGAAGCTCATGGAATGCAAGTTCCGAGAGAGCCGCTTTCCCTTCGTATAGATCTTGTAAATAGTGACGCGGTATGAGAATCTAGATCTTTTTTTACGCTTTGATTTAGCGAGCGAGACGTCGCGCGAAATGTAATTAAGGATCGACATTAATTTACCTGTGTATATACACATATCCGCGCTCTCTAATTTCTCGCGAATCTCCTTCGCGCGTCTCTACGCCGACTAATTTATTCGCCACGCGATGATGAATCATCGGGACCCGAAACTGGGTCGCGATCAAAAGCAACTGAGCGAATTTTACCGATTGTGTTTCATTACAATGGATAGGTCTCCAATTTAAATGTTTTGTCATCTGATCCCTTTCACATACGCGAGTTCTTTGATTTAGGACCGTCCTGTTTCGATTTGCATTAATTGTCATAACTGTCAGTAAATTCGCTAATATTTGTGGTTTGGATATACACGATGAACGCGGTGAATAATGATGATAATGGCAATAGCTAAATGTAGTACACGGACTGATGTTATGACGTACAATGCAATCATTTTGTGAATATTAATTAAATCGTATCGGTAATTTTTGTTTCTAACATCATTCACATCAAACAGCATACGCGGAACAATTGTAATAATATTTGTAACGGTGTTAGAAAAGATACAAGAAAGAATGTAAAGTGTTCTTTATAAATATTTATTTTAAATACGCTTGGATGAATGCATTTATTTTATATCGTACACGGTGATACTTTATTTTATTAACGATATAATCGTATTATGCGTTTGACAACTTAATTGTGAATATTTATATATATATATTTTTTTCGATGCTCGAAAAACGTTTCACGATATATATAGGTATATATATACGTACGAATATTGTATGAATATTACTTTCGTATTCGTTTATCCATTTGATTTCGGAACGGGCATCGAAATGCCGAAGAAACCATTTTCACGTAGTAGATTCCGAATTATTATAAAATACACGCGTGAAATTTCGTCAAGTACTCGTAATAATTTCCAACGAGATGGCTAAAATATAGATAGTACGAATATATTTTTCTTTTCGTATTACGACTCGAGAAATTTTAAGATAAAGTTCCTCGCGAATTTGACATTTCTCTTTGGGACCCGAGGCACATCCCTCTTTGCCATTCCTGTCGTTTGTTCGTCAATCACTCGCGATGAAGTGGATAACGAATCATCAAGTGTTAAATGACAAGAAAGAAAAGACAGACGTCTCGCGAGAGCTTGTTCCTAAAGATTCACGACTGTTTTGGTAAAGTAACGGTCGCATAACGCTTATTAGTCCGTAAGGGAACTCTCTGTAAATATTGTATCTAATTTTGTAAATATAATCATGCACATTTCCGAGCACACCGAAGACCAGCGCTGCTGGAACGTTACTGGTCGTGGATACGTCTTAACTATAATTGCGCGTTTAGGACTGTATAATTCTAATTGTATTGTATTATTGTAAATACGCTCATCGAATCACGCATTATATATTCACAGTCTGTTAAATACGTATTAAATTAATTGCCACTTTCCATTTCAGCAAAGAATCATGAAAATAAACACGTTTGTTTTATAAAAATCATCGCGTTTAATCAATCCCACAAAATTCCCGTTCCAATTGTAACAATGCAAAAGTAATCCGATGCGTTAATAACGCGATAACAATTAATTTATGATATACAATCAGTATTAATATAAAGGTATCTATTTTCATAATCTTCTGCACGTGATTAATATTGCCACAGATTAACACGCCACAAAAGAGGAAGATTCTCATATATTGACTCATATATTGATTAAAGGATGTATATCGTGCATTTATGTAATTATTAGCTGATCGATATATTCAATAAATGTATATTTTTGCACAATCGATAGCGTATCAATGATAGTCAAAGCTATATAGATTCGTGCATGAATGTTAGACGTATTAGATATATTATATAATATGCCGGGGATTATAATGTTAGGCGGGCGGCAACATATAAGTTCTCGGATATATCCTACCTTAGCCCGATGGATTTGTGTTCTGTGCCGCTTATACCACGACTAACGACATCGCCCTTTGGTTTATTTCCTACAAAAAAAAAGAAGTAATTCTTCCTTGTTGCAGGCGAATTCGCCGTCTCCCCGGTTAAAATACGTGCCGTTGCACTTTTTGATTATTTCTCAGATTTGCGATTGCGGTCGAGTTGAATAACGACGACAGTAATTCGAGAGGAAGACAAAAAAAGAAGGAAGGGAAAGAAAAGATAAGTACGGCGCGGAATAATTTATCGCGTAATTCCTATCGCGCAGAAAACGGGAACGCCGCCGGTGCGGCGGCGGCGACGGCGACGGTAGTGTACATGGGAATAAAACGTTAAAGGGTCGGCGACACATACGTCACGCAATTTGGATTATGATGCTTGAGGCAGCTAAAATAGAAAGGAGAAGAAAATAATTTTTGCAAATATCATGAGATTTATAAATAGATGTGAATTCCATTACGAATTCAATAACTAGACGTGGAATGAATATACGTTATAATAGCTGTCAATACCGCTGTAATAACGTATACAATCTATTTGCGGTATTTAATTGACATTTTGATATAATGTAACACGATATGAAAATTTGTAGAGTATATTTTTAATTTTTCGCTTCATCAGACTAAAATATTCGCGTTGACCAAAAAGTTACTCGAGTGAAATGCCGGTTGCGATAACTGATCTAGCAGTTCTTCCTGACTTCTCACTTCTGGTGCCGTAAATCAAGGTATACGAAGTGGGTATCACCGACCCTTAAATACAGTGCGTACGCGCACGCCGGGAACCACCTTTATCGCGGTGGTTCACCGACCGCACGAATCTTTCCACGGGGCAGCCGTGATAACGGCGGCGACGCCCCGTTCCCCCGGGAGCGCCGTCTCGCGCGGTCCTTCGCTTCACGAGAGTTTATATATTTCGGCGGCGAGAAATATTAACAACATTCCCCGAGTATTATCGCTTCCGTACGCGACCGGGGGAAAAAGTGTTCGAGATTTCTCCTGGCTTTTCCGGTCCGCATTACCGCTCCAGGTCACGCGCTTTAAACAGCGATTCGGCGACGTAAGTTAGGGCACCTCCGTCGGGAGCACTGCGAATTGCCTCTTTAAGAAAAAAAAAAGCCGAATCGGGGGCGCGAGCGAGCTCGCACGTTTCGCGCGTGCCGCGTTTCTACCGGCTAACCGTATAACGTAACGTTATCGGAGACGCATGCGGCGCGGCAGCCGGGTCGTTAGAATACCGTAGAGCGCGGGGACGCGGGTGTGCACGGGCCGGGGCCACGCACGTACTGCACACGGCTTTCAAATATTTGAATGCCCGTGGGCCACGAATGCCAGAAAAGAGCCGTACCGTGGCTAATGACATTACGACTTTAGGATGCTCTCGGGCAAATTACATTTGCCAGGCGGGCGGGCGGACGGCCAACCTGCGCTGCCCGGGTAACGGTGGCAGCAAACGGTATAACGATATGATTCGTTGATATCGAGTGAAATTGCGGCGAAGCGCGTAGACGCGTTTAATAATTAAAGTACGCGGCGCGCTAAGTGGATCGATAATTTAGTGTGCTCCACATTGCGGATCTTTCCTCACGATTTTACCTCATTTCTCGACGAATGGGTTTCGTTTTAACGAAATTAGAATACGCGCGTTCTGTCATGAATCCCGGCGGAGGGAAAGGGAGGGATATACTGTAAATTACGCTAAAATTTATCGAGAGACAAGGAATATTTTTTTTAGGGAGACATTTCGGCGGCGGCCTTCGCTCTTCGAAATTACATCTCGGTTATCCTGAAATATTTCATCTAGTTCTCTCAACGAGGACAGTGAGTCTCTGCACGTTTCCATAGAGTTTTCCTGCTTTATTTATAAGCGTCGTATCACGTCCCGCGATCTGTTTTTAGTCGCCGCGAGCTCGAATTAAGAGACGCCACGTGCGCGTCGGAACTAAACGCGCGGCGCACCTGCGACAAATCGCTGGTGTTGCGCCCGTACACCCGAAATAATTCCAATTGCAACGTAGTTGATCCGAGAGCCTATGACACAAGATCGATGCTCGTGCGCTTCTCGCCCGTTCGTGAAGGATCTAAAATCCGTTTCTAGAATAGGATCAATGCGTTCGCGTCGGGACGGAAGATAAATGAAAGAATACGTAACGATACATTTGGGAAATGGAGCAAAATGCGACAGGTAATTAAGCTGTAAATCACTTTAATTGCGCGGACTTTTTGACAAGTCTGTTTGAAGCTTTAAAGCCGTTCATTAACATATAAGATGGATTCATTAGGCGCGGAGAAGCGTGGTTTGGAAACCTTTATCAGATTGTGAATGCAGCTGGAACCACACCTTGAATTATCTCTCGGTTCTATTAAGTGCTAATAATCTGGCAAGTCGGTTGTTCATTCGACGTATCATTTTAATTTACGGTGAAATTAGTTTTTCTTCTTTATTATCCACATTTCTATTATTAAAGTATGTGATTTACTTTAGTGCAAACAAGAGTATTATAAAACTGAATTTATATAATTAATATTGTTTTATTTACGTTTATGCTTACAATTAGAAATGTGTATTTTTTTAAGACCTACGATTCTACCTTCTCTTCTTGCTCATATTTAGAATCACGCCGAATAATTCTCGGTTTAACAATTACAAAGAATTATCTCGCAACACAATCCATGATAAAATCATGCTTCTCAAGTGCTAGTACTTCCGTTGTTACCAAGAAATATCTCGCTTCTTAGCTTCGTATCTCTTTGACATACGTATTCATATGCTGAATCGAGCATTTTCGTGCACGTGAGTGTGGTTTGTGCACTGAAATACTCTAGTCATTTTGGTATGCGGCTTAACGTGTGGGCAGCCCCTCGTCTGAGTACGCACGAATATGATCCGCCACTTGTCAGTTTATCAAAAAGATTTGTGTGCTAAGCAGTACTCCGTGTGAACGGGTTTCTCGCTGCTGTTTGCCTTGAGCGCAGATATATGAATTCGTTTAATAACTATTAATTCTGGAGTAGATAAACAATAGATAATTTCTTTTTCGTCCCATAAACAATTATTCTCGATCGCGTTAATGAGAAATTTATAGCTGTCTATCAAAATTCATAAAATTTGGTAAACAATTTTTTAAAATTTTGCATAAAATTTTACTTAAGGAGTAAAAAAATTATTCAAAGAAAGTTATTATAATTAGTATTGTATAAGTTAAAAAATGTCATTTTTTATTATCTAGCTTAATTTTTACGCAAATTACATATACTCTCTCTCTCTCTCTATATATATATATATATATATATATCTATATATAAAATTTATATACATCATGTACTATATATATATAGAGAGTAATGCACAATAACTGCTACTTCTGCCACATGGCAAATTACTATGATTGAACGGAGCACCGTTTTAGGCATCGCAAAAATGCTCAAGTCAGTATGCGCCTTACCGGTTTCATCTTTTTTGCATCTCCCCGACGGAACAAGCGGAGGCGCCGGTGCATCAATCAGCCCTCGAAGGAAGAGCCGCTAATTGCACCATCCACTATATCTTGATCAATCGAACGTGGGGCGTTGGAATTAATTAGAACGATGACGTGCTTGCTCACGACGAACCAATGTAGCGTTCGGTCGTGATAGAAGTTGTCGATTCAGTTGTATGAGGCAGATACCCTATCTTAAGTGAGTAGTTTCCTTTCGCTCCGGGATCAAAAAGAAGGAATGCTGGCCAAGATAAAACAAGCAAATTGCCTCACTGACCGTCCGGGCCTATCGTTCGGAACAACTTTCTTGACAGTTAGTATAATTCCAAAATAAATTCACCGGATGCAGCGCGATAAATAATTTTTTTTAGCGACCGCGTTTTATGACCACAGATATTTCTTGATCGCGACGAGGAATATTCTGATCCCCGCGAAATTGGATATTCCGATAATAATTGAAGTTACTCTCTGGAAGCACGGGGTGAGACTAACAAAATAAAAAATAAAAAGATAAGTCTATATGTCTAAAGTTTCAAAGTACAGATTGCTCTAACTCGGATCCAAATTATCAAAAATTTCATTTATATATAATCGTCTGCGCGTAAATTAATAAATCACTCGTCAGAAATAATAACGAGCTATAGTCTTGCAGAAGTATGGTCGTCACTTTAAGATTAATTACGCAGGCATCAACGGCAACGCGACAATCGCCGGCAAATCGACTTCTTGTCTCGAAAGTCTATTACGTTCTTGCGATACTTTTTGGCGGCACGATCCCAGCCGGCTACAAACTGTTCGCATAGATAATATTTGATGATTTATCACACGATCGCGCTGAGATCCAGTGAGAGAGAGAGAGAGAGAGAGAGAGAGAGAGAGAGAGAGTCATTGCTCGTTAAAGGTACACGCAATGTTAAATAACATCGATGGATGATAACGAGCAAAACGTAAATAATAATGTCGTCGCGAATGCAACGAAGGGAAAGCCCCCCGCTTTGATTAAAAATATAAACGAGCCCGTCCACGCCGCAGACCTGTGTCAATTTCTGTGGCAATTACACCGCCGGGAGATCTCCCCGGCCACGCCGATTTTCGACAGTCATCGTCGCATCACGCTACGGAATCACGAGTTATTCCGTATTAAGTGCCCATTCTATGACTCTCGTCCCTTCCCGTCGTTCACTCCCTCTTCTTTTCTTCCGTCCTTCCTCTCCTCTACTCTCCTCTCCCTCTTCTCCCCCCCCCCTCTCTCTCTCTCTCTCTCTCTCAATCCCTCGCACATCTACCTTATTTGGACTGATTGCACCACAACGGCCATCAAGCGCGCCCGGCACGACTCCGTCACTTCCAAATCTTGACAGGACGAAGAAGTACATTGTACAACAGCCGCCAAAAAGAGGATCTTATCGCGCGATACCGTGTTTTCGGAGAAGGGGGCGTAACGTTTCTCGTGTGTCGTAATGCGCATCTCATACTCCATGAAGTTGCCCCACTGCAAAACTTCGAAATTTTCTATAATTATTGATAGCACCGATAATATTACGACACGAATGCGCTGACATGGCAACTGGGGTTCTCCTGTCGTGCACGATAAAATCCGTAGATTCTATCATGTGGGCAATTAAACAGCTTAAAAAAGATTCACAATTAAAAACTTTTCGGTAAAAAAAAAAAGCATTCATAATTCCGGAAAATTAGCTTTTTGCTGGAAACAAGCCTCAATGTGTCAAGGCCAATATCAAAGGGATGCCATTTATAAAAACGTTTACGAAGTACAAAGCAGATTTAAATACTATTATTTTCTAATTTTCTCCAAATGCACAAATAAAATTTTAGGTAGAAATACATTATCTTCTGTAATATTTATTTTTACTAATTTGTTTACGTTAAATCTTCCATTATTTGAATTAATTTATATATGCAGCGCAATTGTCGTATTTTAATACAAAACATTTACTCGAATTTACTCGAAACAGTATAACTCGAATTGGCAGATACAAAAAATGCAAAGGATGAACATTCTTCATGTAAACCTACTTTATAATGAGAACAATGAATGTCGCGGAAAGTCAATATTAAATGGTAAACGAACAATAAATACGAATTGTTCGTTTCATAAATCCATCATTTATCAGTAATAAAAAGGCACTCGTAATAAAACTGGCTGCGTAAATTGCTCTGTAAATGCATAATAAATGCATAAATAGCACATTTAAATTACAAGTATCATATCTGCATCAATCAACTTCAACTTAAAATTATCATCATCACGTTAATCACGTTGTACTCATATCATCATCGTCACGTTACACTTATATCAAGGCTGAACCGTGTATTTCGATTTTATTACAAATTATTCCTCAAATTCGGCAGTAAGACCGATTGATTAGATGCTACGAAAATCGAATGAGCCACGTGGTAATTATATGTATACCTATATTAATACCCTACTTACATTGTGTACATAATAACGTAAGTAGGGTATCTATATGGTGCCTTAATAGAGATGAGTGACGACGCTTAATTAGTATTAGCTTAAAAGATACCTCGTGCTACCCATATACGAGTGCGTTAACCGTAAGCACTGACAATAAATGTCCCGAGGAATTTAGTTGTCAGAGATAAAGGATGCTAATGGCGCAAGCGCGCAACATTTATGCAGGCAATGATATCAACCGAGTGTTCCGAGTGGTTTATTATTATGGCGCGTTCGTATTGCACTTTCTGCTGTTAAAATGCATGGCGGCCAGAAACAAAAAAAAATGAGGCGAATTTTTCCGCCGCTTCGCAGGTGCCATTCACTTTTCCGCTGGAAAATTTATGAGCGGCTAACTAACAGCGCTCCAGAAAATCAGACATGACATTTAATTAAAAGTGCAAATATCACGTGATCGTCGGATATAAATTCTAGAAATCGCCGGCCATGATTTGGCCAATACTCGTGTGCGATAACTAATTTAATTATATACAACTTCAAAACGGGAACGGCGCGGCGCGGCACGATGCTCTTTATACTGCGATGTACATACATGTAACCAATCTGTGAGAACGACATAATAGACACTTCCCCAATTTATTTACCGCATTAATGTTACTTTGCCAATACGTATCGTTAACTAAATTATGGCGAAACGCCAGAAAGTCGACGAAGCGTTCACAAGGCAGTCGAATGTGCCGCGAATGTCGGATTAAAGCGTAATTTTGAGAGATCGTCGGTATCGTGCACAAAGACTCGCATCGCACAGCGAAACGTGATGGCGGCGCTTAATTCGTAATAAAAAAAAAGAAGACCTCTTGTCCGGCTTTAGATGTATTCCAGTCAAGTATACTCGGAAAGGCATCGTCGCGGGGTGGTATCGCGTCAATTGCGGAAGACAAAGAGAGCAAAGGGGATGAATCGAAGGTGAAGGACCGACGGGATGTTCTCTGAATAAAACGGTCCATTTGCCAAGGGCTAAGGGTAAGGGCACGGACGAAGGGTAAATATGCAAGAGCTCTCGTTCTTCCGCGTGAGAGAGACAGAGAGAAAAGAGCGGAGTCGGAACGTGGCGAAACTTATTTCCGAGGCTTATAGCTCCACCCGTGTGGTTGTGTTATTGCAGGCAGCCGTGACTTATTCAAGAAATATCACCCGACATGTACTTTCTTCGAAATTACTCGGGACGCGACAAATTTCGTTTTTGGGATTCAAAGGTCTAACACGGACAATGTTAACGTTATCAATTACATCTTAAGCCTCTATCTCTGAACCGAGTTAGCGTAAGTTTAAAAATTTGGATATTTTTCAAGTGATTTAATTCATTATACAATCAATTATATTATACAATATCTATTTATTTATGACGCCAAGTTATTAAAGTTTCGTGTTAAAAAGAAAATTAGAAAAATAATAGATACAGAAGTATTATTATAAATTCATATTTTTAATAACTTGCATTTTCATGTGTATATTATTATATTAATAATATCATTAATATTATAGTTATTACTTACACGGTTTATGATCGACAATTATTAATATGTATTAAATTAAATAGAAATCACGCGCGCACATTACCGTTAAAGAGCGCCAGTTTGTTACAAGTATATTGATCGCATTATAAACTGAACGAGCATGTGGCAGGAAGTCTAGGTCACTGCGGGTCTTCGAATAAAGCTTTATTGATAATGCACATACGACAGAACAGGATTTCGATCTTGCATACAGATTAGACGAATATAATACCATCGATAACGTGAACTTTTATATTTGATTCGAGTTTTAAATATAATTGCCACTTTTCTGAACGTGACCTTAACGCTGATTTCGAGCCACGTATTGCTCGGTCGATTGAATATCGAAACCGCTACTTTACCTTTGATCCGAAATTATATTAGCGACAAACGTTTATGAAAAAAAAACTATTGCAACTCTCAAAAAACAACATCGGACATCGAGCATTGTCCTGAATGATAAAAAAAACGTTTTTCTATGGCCGCTCGTATACAATCATATACAGGCTTGTTAGATATTTTTTTCCATAGAGAGGATGGGATTCGATTTCACGCGAGTTGGAAATCCGTGAATTGTCCGCAATTTTAAACGAATCATGACATTCAATTTGTTCCGTCCATAAAAAGATGAAAATTTTTTTATCGCGATATTTTTCAACGAGCGTAAGCAGAGATTGGAGCTAAATTAAAGCAAAATGAAAAATTAAAGCGTTAAGAATTAAAGCTTAACGTTCTCAGCGCTATGAGAATTCAGTTCGTTCTCTGTGTTTCTCATTGGAGTAAAGCGAATCTCGTGAAAAGCACGCGCGAAGGAAATACTTCCTTAATCATTCTGGAAAAACCGGTACCCGATAATGAAACGAAAGCTGTGTGGTATCTGGACCACCCTCAACTGAGACACGTGTTTTTCACTTCCGTCATATATACTAGACTATTACGAAAGAGAACACGTGAAATTTAAAAGAAACAGAAAAAGAGAGAAAAGAATTCTTTTTTAGAATCTATATATGTTAATAATATACGGTAATATCATTAGTGATAATATAATTATCGCTAAAATTAATAATCAAATTTAATGAGAAAATATTTCTTACAATTAGATGTATTAACATTTCAAACAGTTCAAATTTATTGTCAGATTTTAATATTCGTTTTAATTAATTTCATTATCTCTATTTTGATTTTATTATTCAACCTTTCAATCCTACGCGTTGGGAGTTACAGTACACTCGTGTTGGGAATTTTAAGAAATCGAAAGATTGTATGCGTTTTATAATATCGCGTAACAATATTTTATAATATCGTAACTGTGTGAAAAGCGGAGATTATCGTTCGCGGATCGAGGACGTTTCTGATGTGCAGTTGCATTTTCCGAACGCGAGTACCACAGCCTCACAGAATTAGATCTATTCAGAAGTCTTCGTCGACAGAGGCAGTCGGTGTATCCACTCGAGTAGAATCCCAGGCCAAGCCGAAAAGCCGGGTGGCGCGCAGTCCCCCATAGCCCGTGTCTAATCCGTTCGTCTTGCCCGCTGACGGGGCATCTCCCATGAAGACTCTCCTCTTGCCTGCTCATCCCAGATCGTAGGAATCGGTCGGTTCGTCCATCGGTCGCGGATCGTAGACCGCCTCGATCGGTCGGCTTCGACGATTGCCAATTCCTTATACCGAACACTGAGAAATCACGCCGCCGACAAAAAGCGGCGCAGCTGCTGATTTCATTCACGATCCATCGAAATGCTTAGATGCGCTCGAGCAACCAAAATGAACGTCAAAAGTTATCGGTCCGGGTATATATTTGCTCTTTAACAGAGAGCTCTTTTTCTTTTAACAGAAATCTCCAAGCGACCTCATTCACCACGCATGCGTTCCGAATTAATTAACTTCTGGCGCGATACTGATGCATGTAAATGTAAATTGGTTCTAACTATACATGTTAAAGTCATGTTAATGGTAAAATCTTATTATTCTGTCTAGACACAGATGTAAATGTGATTACAGAAGAATAATTAAGCGAGTAGACAGAAAAATTATAAATTTTGAATGTCAAGTTGTAAAATTCAAAAAAATTAATAGAGAAAATATCGCGCCGTATTGCAGAGACGAAATTTATCTATATATCTCTATATACGTACAGAAATTTATTTACATATTTTAAAATATTTTTAGTATTATTTTTATGTTATATCATATTTAAAAAAAAATGGGATTATATTTGATTTAATAATCGAGTGAACTTCTCTTTCGCTACTCTCTTCGCGCTAATTCTGAAACTATCAACTTTATTAATTTTCTGCCAGTCTTTCATAACGTCCGACATAAAAGAGCGTGTGGCATCTGGATAACGTTGTTCGCTTAAAACGATTCCTCCACCAAAATTTATTCCGCGGCACGTTTCCACATTTTCTCTGATATCAACTGACGAGCTCTCTTACAAGACGACGTCCACCGGGCGTTCTTTCTCCCTCTTTAGCGTACGTAATATTCCCCCTTGCGATGTACTTAACGGACGACCCTTTATCTCCGATATCGCTAATGAGAAAAAGAAACGAGGTGAGCGCAAATGAATTTTGTCATCGGCACGGCGCTGGCGCGCGATCGATAACCACCTGAGGGCAAGTGCAAACATCTTAGCACACACTGGGCCGTCGACTATCCGAGAGATACTGCTGGGCAGGCGTGAAAAGTCCGACTTTACGAGAGAAGACCGGATAATCGACTCACTGTCAAAAAATTCGAAGAGCAAACAAGAGACGCTCGAAGACCGCGCCGTCGCCGCCCGTGTTAGCACGAGTCGAACCCTTCGACCCTCTTCCGAGAGAGAGAAGAGGAGTGGCGTAAGATCTTACCTCTACAAAATATTTGGCCAACGCGATATTTGCCCAGTTTAATTCCGAACGCGCGCGCGGAGAAATACCTCACGCTGGCGAATCCACGGCCAGCGCTTCCGCGTTGATGTGAACGTGGGGCGAGGAGCCGCGCCACGCCGAAAGATCCTCGGTGGGAAAAACGTGGGACGATTCGTCAGGGATAGCAGCTAACACGTGTTCCGGTCCGTGACCAATTTAACCGGATACTCCGGCGTACGGGCCGCCTTCTATGAACCACCCTCTATACCAGCGCTCCGGAGCTGGTACGAAGCGAAGAAATGTCAGATGCACGCGTGCATCTGGATCATTGTCGGCGAGATCTGTGGAGGAGGAAATCGCTTCGAAATTCGTGCACCGTGACAGCGTTACGCCGCGCCGGGCCCGGGGAACTCACGGCGCGGCCTGCGTCGTTTCTTTTCATCAGACGCGCATTCATTCAATCAATTCGTTCATTCAAATCGTTTTCCCAATTGATAAAAAAAGCATTTCGTTAATAATAAATAGCAATTATCTTACGCTGAAACTTTCATTGATTAATTAAAGAGAGATTTTAATAGGACACGAAAGTGTCTATTTTTAAATTTGAATACATACAATGTACGCTGAGATACTTCATTGATCGACTTCTCGGCGTATTTTGTTTTACGAGAAGCTTCTCTTTAAATAACTTCTTTGAATAAAATGGCAACGAGTCATCACCGTATTGATTATTTTAAAAATATTCTGGAAAGCATGTGATGACGTGTGCTAGATAGCTCGTATACACGTGACATTTTATAGAAACAATGTACACGTGTTCTATCGTCCGTCTAGCATTCTTTCGAGAAACTGTAATCTGTAAGTTTTCTTTTTTAAACAAATAAAACGTTACTACTATGCGAAGCGATACAGACTCCAAACGCTTGCGATAGACGAGGTTTATACTTCCCCGAATAACGTCTGACGTGAAAGTGTTAAAATAATCGCACGCATGAGAGATCGCAGAGCGTGAGAAGAAAGCGGCTCCTGTGTGCCGGAATTATTCTACAAGAAGTACTCGCCTCTTAGTAATGCCCGGTCATAAACTTTGATTTCATAAACGCGTTCAAGAGAGCCACTATTGCGTCGCCGGCTTTGATTTAATAGAGGCTAATGGATAGGGGTGGCCCGCCGGCTGGGTGGTCCTGTCGCAGGACTTTGTTTAATTATGACGTATGACCCGTGACCCCGCCTTTCCTGCAATTCAAGCAGGATCGCGCCGAACCGCTCGCGTTTCGGGAGAGAATTTCTTTGAGAAACGTCGCTTTGTTCCTCTATCTTCGCAATCATAATTTCGACAAACATAATTGCGGAGTCAAGAGCCGCGGAAGGAAGAAAAAAATACGGCGCAATAAGAAAGAAGGGAGATGAGGAGGCGCGACCGCGCCACTTCCTCGTGGTGCTCTCTTCGTGTCATTGCTTGACAATCGACGGACGCCGAGAAGAGCATTAAAGAACACCGCGATATTAAAGACACCATAAGACAGAACGCCCGTTCGCGCGTTTCCAAGAAATATTTAGCCGCATTCTTCGCGTCTAATTGTGACCGTCAGCTGATTCACCGACGGTAAATCGATTTGGCGGTTAAACGCTCTGCGTCAAGCCAATCGCGCGCTCGTTTTCGCTGAAAACAGCACACCGGTAACAGGTTAGTCATAGTACATTTATACAACGTATGTAAGCCCCGTCACCGATTAAATCACCACAATGCCGGCGATTTTAGCGTCGGACAATTCTGTTACAATCTGCTACGTTGGTAGCAGCTCATAAAGCGGTAGAAAGCATCTTTGAAACACGATGAAATGGATGAAATTTGACGTTGCACGCATTACATGCCTGATTCAAAGGAGGCATTTTATAAAATAACGATATTGTAGCAACAATCGCGAAGAAAGCTCGTTCGTTGAATGACGTGGTAAAAGACGCGCATTCGCGATAAATATCAGGTATATTATTATTCTCGAAATATTTCAGGACGCAATGTACATACGTCACATATCGTAAGTTCGTAAATATCGTTATTAAATTAATTGATTTACATGTCCCATGGAATGAATATTGATAAACATTATTTTTTCCGCAATAACAAAAATAAAATATACATCATATGTAAACTTTGAAAACGTTAAGGCTAATATTACATCAATCCAATTAATAATTATTTAATTTAATCAAATGTATTATATCTCTCTCGCAATTACGTATGAAAGATATGAAAATTGAAACAGAAATCTGAAGCAGAAATTAATAATTTATATGTCCACTTACAACAGTATATGATTGACATAGCAAAACATAATGCAATCTTTCACAATTTTGAAGTTAAATAAGACCCTCTTGTCAAATTAAACCAATTATTTTATATGCATAGCAATGTAATACTTTTCGTAAAATTTATAGGCTTGTAGAGATGAATACTACTGACAGAAAGTTAACTTAAAGGTATCAGCAAGACCACCACCGGAAATTTTAGAATGCCTAACGGTACAGCGGATCAAATCGCAGCTTAGTGTAGGTACCTCAAAAGCGTGACGATTAGGGTTCCCGGTGACTTTTTGAAAACGAGAAAAGACGAAAAAAGAGCAAGCTGTGGTTCAAGAAAGTAAACACGCGTGACGGCCTTCGAGCTCGGCAATGCCGTATTCTAACAACAAAAGCGAACGGTCACTTTTCTGTGGTTTTCGAATTATTATACAAAATTTCATAAAAGTGTTGTCCGAAAATTGAAGAGACTGTATTCCTGTGATCCCCCGTCCAGAGAAAGAGATTACGAGGCAAAAAATCTACCGGGCAAACAACCATCACTCGAGCAACCCGACGCGAATTAATACGATAAGCGAATTAATTCGTCGGCGAGAGAGAGTCGGTGAGATCGGACGCAGATTCGCCGTTGGAACAAAGTGCAATCAATGTCGTCGCTGTTACGGAAGCGTGACGCCACGCAGCTGGAGAGAGAGAGAGAGGAGGGGGGGGAGGGGGAGGGGATAATCGAGAGGCGTAAAGAAAAAAGGGCGACGAAGGCGCGATCATGGGGTAGGGGGGACCGAAAACGCGAGCCAGAGTAGCCGGCCGCACTCTCTGGGAAGTCTCGGCGAACCGCTTTCTCCGATTTGAGGAATGACAGCCACGACGCGATCCGCCTGACAAAAACCGTCTACGCCCGCTTAATACCGCTAGCGCAGAAATGACGTTCCCAGGACGACGCCGTCCGTCGTGACTCAGACGCGGGGCGTAGGTGGATCCAGTGCTCCACTGAGCAGGAAAAAGCGAGAGGGAACGGATGAAATCTTAACCGGGATCTCTCTCCGGGTTCCCGGCGCGCAACTTGATTGCGCCGAAAGAGCTAAAAAAAGGTCGCCACGCTGCAATAAGCTGACATATTGTTCCGCTGAAAAATAAGTAAGCTCTCGCGACGCGCTCAGTGTTTTATTAAAAAACTTCCGTTGCCCGCTGAAGCCTCTTGAATTTCTGTATCTGAACAAATTGGAACAAGTTTATTGCCCGAATATTTGTATGATTTTGTTGGAAGGTCTAAAAATGTTGTTGGGTACAGATCTGAAAATAATTTTGGACCATTATAAAATAACTTTGTTGAAAACTTAAAAATAAGCATTACTGCAAAATGTTTTGATATTCTAGCAATTAATTTGACTTTCTAATAAAATTATTTTGGTTGTCCAACAAAATTATTTTCAGATCTGTATCAACTAAAATCGTTCTATCTACGCTTAAAAATGCGCTATCCGAAATGCTTAAAAGATCAATGCGAGGGATATATTTAAACGAACGATATATGATGTGAAAAAAAGAAATAAAAGCCATTTTGCACGGAATATCTAAAAATAACGTTGAACATTGATGACAAAACAATCTTAAAACATGTGACGTATCTCCTATAAAGTAATCGCGTAAATACGCGTGAAATAATAAAGATTTATCTGAGGAAATGAAAAATGCAGAGGGGAAGTGTTTTTTGCAATGAAAACGTTCCCCGTCCCTCAAAGCGATAATATCTCGGCGCTACCGTGCGCTTAATGATTTTTCCCTCATGTCCGTTCTTGCTGCTCGCGACGCGAATTCCGCAGCGTCTTACATGGCCAAGAGCCACAAGCAAGCCAGTAAAGAAGGCATCCTACGAACGGAGTAAAAACGCGTGACGTACCTGCGATCTACCTATGCCGCAGGGGACCACCCGCACGCAACCTGCGTCACCTTCTTTTCTTTGCCTCCCACCTTCTCCTTCCCTTTTTCCACCACCTCGTTCACAGCCGAGCGAGCGTTTCCTCGCCTCCCGGTCTCGGCCCACTGCCCCCTTTGCGGCCCTGCGGATCAAAGCCGCACGGATTTATGAGCCGACCGGACTTTACAAATGGACATACCCCCGCTCCTTTCCGGAGCGCGGTCGTCTCGGGCGATAGTGCCATTTGTTGACGCTCCGCCCGGCAAAAAATTGCCCCGGGACGCGGAATGACGCTCCGTATAATTTCATGCAAAATGAGACGTCTCTAGGCGTTAACACATTACAGCAAATATTACGAAGCCTTTGTTCCTTTTCTGGACTGCGAGCAAAAAGGACAAAAATCGATCAAACTACAAATAAAGCCAAGTTCTGAAATGGATGATTGCAAAAACGTCCATTAATTTAACAAAGCATTTAATCTCGAGTTTAAACTGTTCTATATGTTTCAATTGTCAAGGAGCATTATGATTTACTGCAGTTTTCAAATTACGTTTTTACTAAAGAAAGAGCTATTCCGTCTTTTTCCTGCCAAAATATTGCGCTAATATTGACATTTTCTATCGTAATGAAAATATACGAGAAGATCTACGTTATTATTAAGCTAAACTATTTTTAAATGCATGTCGCATCTCGCCTGCCATTAGAAAATAAAGTGACGTAAGATCGCTTTTCGAATAATTCCGAGCGTTACAATTTCGTGGAGTTTAATTTCACGCCAGGCCAACAAATGTCCATGGCACAGCTGTTTTTGACAAATCCAGTAATCATATTTCATCCCCCGATACTCTCGGGGGCGGCCATCTACTGTGAGTATTCAACGTTTCCGAACGACAGAGATATATTTTTGCGTGGCAAATTTCAGCGACGATTTTTTTTCAGCGCAAACGCGCGGGTTTACGCTTCAATCGCGATTCCTTTTTTTTTCCTCTCCTCCCTTTTCCTGTGTCCGTTCCTCTTCTCTCCTCCATACGCGACAATACGAATGAAACGAGGATAGCGGGACCCGCGTTAACCTCGTTAGTATTCCCGATAGTAAGAGGAAGTTCCGCAAGGAGGAACGCCATCCAAAACCTCATCGTCCTTTGTTAAGATTTAAGCAAGTAGCTAGCGACGGCGTGATAAATTTTGATTACGTGGTCGAGACTTCCGAAAGGGTTGAGGGAAGCCCGCGCGCGCGCGCGTGCGCGAGGCCCCCTCGCCCCCCCCCCCCTCGGTACTCACCAAAATGGCCCGGAATAATTAGGATCGAAGGAGGAAAATATCTAAGCCTGTCACGTATCTCCGACAAAGGAGACTCACTCTGGGACTTGAGCAAGGGTGGTCCTCACAGAAGGGAAGTAAGAGTCAAAAAGGCATTAACCACAAAGGCCCAAAAGAAGGCCCTTTTCTGCCGAAAAGCCACGTCGCCGCTGCTCGACAATTACAAAGCGAATTAATGTGTAAATGCATCTTCCCCAGGTCCTTCCTGATGGCCCAAACGCAACGTTACGAATCACCTAACGCGAGGTCCACACATATGTGAACACGCGCGGCGGTTACCAACACTACCATCGTTACAAGGGGAATAGGAACTTCCGCTTGTACGATTCCCGGAACGAACGACGTAAAGGATGAGCGTTACTTACGCTCGCTCAGTTCGAGCGCACCGCGACAAGGCATCTTCGTATATTATTGTGGATCGTGCACTATCTCGCGGATAAATGGAGATATAGGAGAGGAAAATTTACGGAAGAAATTGCGCGTATCATAAGTTGCACACTGCTTGAGCGGTTTTTGTAGAAAAAAAAATAAAATGTTACACTTGATATTGTAAGAGAAAAATCTATTTGCATAAAAAAATTGGTAAAAATCTTTACGTTTTTCAAAGGTTGAAGAAATGATGAAACGCTGAATATTAAGAAGTAAAATTCATCGATTGTTTAAATATATCTGTCTTTATATGCATGAAAAAACGTAAATTTGCAATTCGATAACTCTTTGAAGAATATAAATTAATAATTTGTAATAATAGCATATAAATATGTCATGAATGTTCGAATCATTACTATAAATAATTTTTTATTCCATTAAGTAAAATATATATAATTTAATTTAAATAAAATTGTCAAGCATCTTTGATACAATACTTGCGTAATTAAACACGAGGAAAAAGTTTTTTCTGCGTGTTTCCTCTCCGTAACTATCGAAACATTTCTCTTAACTTTTTTTTTGTCGCGAGATCAGGGAAATATTATGATATTCCGTTCCTAGCGGATCGTCCTTGTTCAGTAACAATGGTATCTTTCTTTGATGAGCAACTTAAATTACGAATATGAAGGATCACAGAAGCGCAGTTCCGTCAGTCCGAAGACACAAGACTACCGTGTCGAAGAAAAAACCTCGCGGGTTGGAGCACGTCAAAGTCCACCGCGCGGCGCAAAGAAAATTAATTAACACTCTTTGAATCTCCGAACGTGTTCGCTTTCAGAACAGAACTCATTCTTTACTCTCTGTCGCCGAGACAGCACCTGCAGGAATCGAGAGAGAAAGCGAGACAGAAAGAGAAAGATAAACAGAGAGAGAGAGAGAGAGAGAGAGAGAGACTAGTACATTTGCCTGCATCTATATTAGAGGCGCGAGCGGTGATTTAAAGCGGAAGGAATCTGACGATGATTCGAGAGAATATTCGTCCGCTCCTTCGAGGCGATCGATGCGACGAGTTCGTTTATCGAGAGAAGACGGTCTCGCTTTAATCGCTCGTGCAAAAACGTTGCAGCAAACGGCGAAGACGGGACTACGGCGCGGCGTTTCTCCGGCGAGGAGATCGATCGACGCTCTTTGGGTCGCCGAACTTTCGTTTTCTATCGAGCGTCGCCTTCTATCGAGCGTTCTTCCGCGCCGTTGAGAGCCGAATGCTCGACGCTGCTGCCTGAAGGCAGGGGGAGGGATAATGCCCGGGGGTCGTTGGTACTAGAAGGAAAGACGGTGATCACTAGCCATTTTCTCTCCGCCTCGACAAGCTATTCCGCTCTCAGCGCGGCGACTATAACAGCGATCTCCACTATGCACTTTCATATTTTTTTTTTTTTTCGTTCTTTTCATTATACCGGACCGATCGCGGAGGTCCTTGGAGCGTCCCATGCATCGACAGAATAAAAAGCTGTTAATGCGACGTGCACTTTGCACGTCGTTGTTTTCGATGTAAATCGTTCAAGTGATACTTAAATCCGCGTGGATTGTGTGAAAGAGCGAGAAAATAGAAGAGAGTTCGAGGGGTCTCAAACTAACGGAAATGCACCGCGCCCGCCCAGCATTATTGCCCGGCGCGTATCTCGTGAGACGGACATTAAGGATTCCGCGAAGAGAGAAATTACAGATCGAGGGCGGCCGATCGAAGATGGCGGGCGCGCGGAATGCGAAGTGCATCCTGCGATGCACGCGCCCGATGGCGGGTACCACGGCGGGTATATACGAAAGAATGGTAAAAGGGCGACCGATGGGAGGGCGGCGGACTCGGCTCGCTTTGCCCCCGGGCACGGACGCCATATTTTATTACTTAAACGGCATGCCGGGCAGGCTGTTTGTTGGTTAAACAAGGAATTAATGCCGCGGTAATCTGTCATTACGGATACTCGTGCACGAGGACTCGCCTCGTTGCATGATGCGGCCTCTCGCATGCGCCTCCTCGTCTCGCCTTCCGCTTTATCCCGTACTCTCTTTCTTCCAGCGTTTCTCCACAGGGACGGATCTACAGGGAGGACTAACGAAACTTAAGTAAGCTTCAAGGACACTACTGTCAAGACTCTTAGCGGGATAGTTCTTCTCGGAAACACTTGTCGATCTTTTAACGCTACGTCATATATGGTGTAGAAAATAAAGGGCACATTTTCTTTTAACGCAACTTCTTTTTGTGCTACTGCTGAGAGACCCTAAATAAGCAATTGCAGACGGCAAACTTCATTCCAAAAGGCAACATTGATCCTGCGACTTTTCTATCTTCATTGTAAGCTACTGGAGATTGAAACATTGGTCTACGAAAAAAATCTGTGTCTTACAAATCTTTCAATATGAATTATTTAATATTAATTTAATAATAATTATTAAATATAACAGAATTGACAATTACGATTGTAATTAATGTAATAATGTTGAGATATTTTTACAATTTTTAATATACCGTAAAAACGTATATTTCGAGATAAATATTTGAAATCTTCAAAACGATTATCAAGACCCGTTGCGGAACAACTTTGTCAAATGCTGCTCCGCAAAACTGCTCTACATTTCCGTGCGACTTTCGATTGGTTTCGTTGTGAAAAAAAGGACCAGCAAAAACGAGACATCGTTCGGGCCCCGAGGTCGAGCGTATGCACCTACCTATGCGGAATACGCGCGCGAGGCGTGTCATTCGACCGCGCGACCGACGCCATCGGCAATCCATCATCGAGAACGTCAGGGATGAATAATGGCCGAATCAATGTCGCGGGGGCCGAAACCCGCGCGAAGTGCCCACCCCCGGCGCCACGTCGGATCACTCGTTGCGGACTCCCAGGAGCAGCCACGAAATTTACAGACCGTACGTGAGCACGTAAGTGCATCGCGAAGCACGAGTGAGAATTTATGGCAGCGATCGGTGCGACGATCCGTCAGAGAGCAATCGCTCAGCGCGACAAGATTGTTGCGATCGTCGAGGTACGCGACAAGAGTGCGCGACCCTCCTGTCGTACCTCATCGCGCGTTATAATACAGCCGCACGCGGGGCAGTCACAACGGCGTAAAAAGCTTTTATGTTAAAACCACCGCTACGCGCGCGCGCGCGCGTCACAAGTACTTGTTAAAAATGCATTCGTCTGACACGCGTCGCGGAAATACTTCGGAGATGCAGTACTTTGGACGTCTCCACTTTGGATTTACTTTATATTACCGCGAAGGGTGGGCCTGATGCGACTTAGAAGCATTCTGTATATACGAACGATCGATTAATATTTATATATTCATCTTTGTGTTGTGTGATTTCTTGTACCTCTAATTCTGATCCGCGTGCGTTCGAGAATTAAAACACGAGGCGCGCGTTGCAGCGCCTTGGCTTTTAAGAAGCTTTTAACGGGTTGAGACAGCGAAAGGAAGCACCCTGTCTGTCACAGGTTGTCGGTCGATGATGCGCGCCGCACCCAAATCGATCGCAACAGGAATCGCGCAGTTCGTTTAATAGCCCTTAGGCGCAGGCACGGAATAAAAAGTAGTCGATCCGCGCGCCAGAAAGGAAAATAATAATTTGATCTTGGGTGCGCCTCGTTACGCGTTAACGTGCCACGGCTCGTCCGAAACCGTCCGCATCCGGTCTTCGCCCGGTCACGCCTCATAGCACGATTTTTGTCGTTCCGACGCGACGTGGCGCGAAGTGGCGTAACGCGATGGATGATGTTTCGGCTGTATTTATGGGACAAAGTTTCGGGGCATCTTCCCCCGGATGAGAAAGAGAGAGAGAGAGAGAGAGAGAGAAACGGTCACCACCGAGTTATCATCGATATTCCGATAACGTCGAGGCGGTTCTCGGGTCTCCTCTTCATCGAGCCCGGCTAATTGCGGCGGACATCGACGACTCGATCTGCCTCGAATGCACGAAAAAATAACGCATCTCACCGGCCGCCCCGAACTGTCGTCGCGTTAAGCAGGAGGCAACGAAGAAGATGAGTAGGTATAACGAAGAAGGTGGTCGGATCGCGGGACCAGACAATTTAATTGTTCGAACTTAAATGGAGAGCAGCTGCCTTCCACCGCCTAACAAGGCGGTAATAACCCGCTTCTAAGGTCTTCTTCTCCTCCTCGCGAGCCCTCTCGTCTCCTCCTTCTTCCTCTAGACCGTCCTCTCGCTTCCTCTTCCCCTCGGTCGTTCCTCGCGTTCCGTCCACTGCTCTCCGTGGCTGCGCTCGAGCCACTAAGCACTACCCATGACGCCCATGACCCTGAGATGGCGTGCTGGATTTATAAGTGAGGGGGCTATCCGTGAAACAGCAGGTGCTTCCGTTGCGTCGGACGCGGTCCGAAAAATAAAAGCGGTCCCGGCCACGCTCCTCTCTTCCTAATTCCGTCTTAATCGGCGAGAGATCCCTTACTCCGAGCCTCCCGCGTAGATAGGCGGAGTTATTCTTAATTATTCTTCTGGTCGCAAAGCGCGCAAGGTCGCTCGCGCGCACTGTGGCCGTTTCTCCGGCGCGCGCCCCGCTGGAATCTCCTTTGCTTATCGACTTTTAAAAATCGTCTCGGGAATGGCCTGCGCGAAACACGCTACCGCGCGCGATATCGCCTCACGAGTAATTTCGTCGGATCAGGTTTCAGGCTCGCGGCAATTAGGCACGTGCGAATGATAATGAAGTGATACGTAACGCGCGACGACGTCGGATAGTATCTGACGGAGGTTAACAAGGTGACTTGAGATAGATATTATTCACGATGGATGAGAGATGCATAGAAGAGAGAAAGACTGAAAGTGTGGAGCGAAGCATCAGATATTTACATTCATGAATTAATAAACACGGAATGTACAAAATATATTCTCTACCAATATGTTGTTATACTTCATTTAGAAACAATGTAAAAACGCGCGCGCGATTCTAATTTTATAATTTAATGACTCTCGAGAAGATCGGATATTCATACGTCAAATTTATATTTTTTTGAAAAAAAAAGTATTTTTAAATAATTAATTCAATAGAAAAATCTAAATGCAAAATTTTTAATTTTATCTTTTCTTGCAGCACGCAAAGAAAATTCTCAATACTTTTAACTGCGACTGTGAAGGGAATAAAGTGATAGTAAACTAAAGTGATAAAGTGAACTAAAAATTGATATGACGCTCATCGATTTTCTCACTTTCACTTACATCAGCTTATTCCATTAACTCTCCTGATCGTCAGGAAGTAGTTATTTTTGTGCTTGTACGCGTCACTTTCTCCGAAACGCGCGTTTCAACTTTAACCCTCCGTTACCATATGCAACAAATGCATCCATCTATCAACTTGTGCACTTAGCAAGAACATCACAGATTTATATCGTGAAATCTAAGACTCGATACAGGATTAGTTACGGACATTGATGAAAGGTACCATGCAATAACAGAAAGAGAGGGGGGGGGGGGGCTTAGCGCGGTGGAACGAATTCAGGATTGAAGGAAGCCGCGCATTCACAATCAGCTGATGCGGTAATACCGGCAGCGAATACATTGTGTGCGAGCACACAATTTCTATATTAAACAATCGATATTGCTGCGGGCCATACTATCGCTGGAAAGACCAGTGAATCATCTTCGTCGAGCGATACGATAATGAAGTTTCTGATTGAAAATTCCGATGAAAATCGATTAGATTAGAAACCGGCCGATTAAGTAAACCAAACTAAAGCTTGCCTTTAAACTTAAGTAAACACGGACTCGGGAAGTTGAGTTAGTGTTACAAGACATGGTTGTAATATTAGAGGCTGTAATTTACAATTTACATTGTAATCTACATTTCATTTGTTACATATTATAAATATATAAATTTATCATATATATATTATATATATATATATATATATATATATATATATATATGTTTTCTTTGCGTATTAATTTATGTTTATGGAAATAAACAAAAAATTTTTTTTGTAAATATACTGATTCTTAGCTATATATATTAAAAATTTGTGTCTGTAAAAATGAATAAAAAGTATCCGTAAACATCGGTCGCACAAGAAGCAGAAGCACTTAGGAGTATTCGTGAAGCGAAAGCCTAATCAGCTTTTTGATCACGTACAATGTTACAGAATAAAACGTCATATATTAATACTATGCAATTAAGAATTTTCTTGGTACACATATAATAGACTTATTCACCGATCTTAATTTATCGCGATGAGACGCAGCCATGATACTCGCACGTCTTTCTTTTTCCTATCGTATTTCCGAGGTTAACAAGCTAGGTAGTCTCACGCAGCAGCGGACCGCTCTAGAGGGGCCGTCGTATATAATAATAGCGGGGCCCCGAGATCGTTTCCGCGGGCAACATTAATACTACTTATCTTGCGCGCGGTACACCACGTGGTAATTATCGTCCAATCTCCGTAGGACCACCGGGATTCTAGAATATAGTTCTTCCGAGTTCCCGCTACTTAAAAAGTACGCGCACGCGTACTTTTTTTTTTTTGGATACCCGAAACAAGATGATACGTTGATGTTTCGTCCCTTTAGTTACATCCCCGCGCGGTAATTCCCCAATCGGCCCGTTCTCCACCCACGACACGAGGCGCACCGTCCGAAATTTAAATTTAATTTAACGCACTCGCGTTCCGCGCGGCACGGCTAACGAGCTACTGACAGCCGATTATAATAATTATCGCGGAGGAAAGCGCTTCGAGACAGCGCGACGAGACGCGGACTCGTAAACACGACGGCGATCGGTGGGCGCCGCCTCGGAAAGAGAGCTGTAAAGCGCCCGGGAGATTAACCCGTCAACATTCTCCGTTATTCCCCCGGCGTCGCTTGTAATTTACACGCGGTTTTGCATGAGAACAGGGGATTCGCGTCCGGAGGGTTCGCGAAAAAATAATTATTAAATCCGAACCGATGGATAATTAATATTTATTAACGTTTAAGACGCCGCGGCTTTTTGAGATAGTTATCGGTGATTCGCAGTGGCTTTTTACACCGCCGCCCCTAATGTTTCACGAAGAAGATCAGAGAAGAGGCCCGGCGGCTAGGAGCCCCTCCCGTCTTCCCTCGCATTAGTTCGTTAATGCTGAACGACGTGTCCTTCATGCGTCCTGCAGAGCGAAAATTAATTGCGTCCGGGAATTGCGTTTCGAGCGGAGGACCTTGAAATTTTTTCACGAAATAGTGTTTCGCAGCGAATAAATCTCCTCTACAAATCAATTCCACAAACGTTTCTAGAACTCCGGGAGGTTGTCATCTGGCGGCAGGTACGGGACGAAAAAATTTGTCGTTGTCAGACTGCCTCTGAATACCCTCGTCAATGATTCTTTCCGTCAACAAGTTTCACGAGTCAAATTTTCGTAGTAATATAATGTGAACAATGAAATTTACGCTGTCAGCCTTGTGAATCGTCGGGATACTTATTGCTTGCTTAGGACTTCCCAGTCGAGACCTGCGTGCCTTCTCCAACCATTTCCTGAAACCGGAGTCGAAAAAAGTTACGGACGAATCATATATTTGAACTTCACAAGCGTTAGACATTGCCTTAACTGGGAACGGGAATCCCATAAAGACTCATAATGGAAGGCCTTAAAATCATTTAGCCGCAGACAAGACCAAGCACCGCCTCTAAAAATGGCATACAAATGGATACGCCAGTCGTAATGTAATAAAATAATAATAAGTGGCTGTCGAACACCTCGAATGTGCAACGTGTGCGTGTGCATTATTGCGCGTTGGCCGTAAAGATAGTACTTCTCGACACGGAGTATGCTTCTGTCCTCTCTCTCTCCCTCTCTCTAGATATCTCCAAGGAAGTTAATTAGCGTTACTAGACATTCCTCGGGACGTTAACAATTTATATTCCCGCCTTAGCGTGCCGATTCTTTCCAGGTCTTATACTTTGAAAATATTTTTTGCCCATAATTGTTGCGACGCGTTAACAAGACGTCGAACGTATTTAACTCCGTGTTCGACGTTCGACATCTCGAAACGTAGTACGAGATTAGGTTACTCAGTTACGTCGTCGTGGAAAGTCTCACTGATGGCTGCCACTCAAGGGTGTGAAGTGGTACAGCTTGCAAGGTGCAAGAGGATGCTTAGGAGGGTGACGATCGTCGGCAGATGTCAGCGGCGCTTTCAAATCGACGTGAGCTCGAGCGTTATTTCGAACTTGTTAACACGACGGATGATGACAGAGTATAGAGAACGCATGGCTCTCGGAAACTCGAAAAGTTTCAGTCTCTGATGAAAAGTCGATGCGAGAGAAATGTAGACAGTCTCGAGATACAAAAACGTGCCGAAAAACGTACGTATGTGCGAAGTGAAAGTGAGATGTACGTTGCTCGATATTTTAATTTTCTCCTTGTACAATATTCAATTCTTCAAATATGTATATATACATATAAGCACTTATAAAAAATGTTGTATGTATAATACACTGATATGTTAGATATAGTTATTAATAAATAATTGCGCTCTAATTGATCAAAATAGACTTAGAATCTTTCTAAATATATATCCTACCATGGCACGCCTATATATGTTTCTCTATAAATTATGCGAATCTTGCGGGTGGTAGTTTTCTCTCCTTTACGGTGTAACAAGTATTCATTATAGATCGGAAGCATGCACACACTTGGTCGGTAAGGGAAGAGCAATAAAAAAAGTTACACAGTCCCTATATACGGCACCGCTCGGCCGGCGAGCAGTAGCGCGCAATGGTCCATATACGGCAACATCCGGCCGTAAAGGGTTAAAATTATTCCGTATCAGAAAAACCTTGGCGTCGAGGCTAACCTACGGTGTACACGAACGTTTCTCCATCTCTAACATCGGGAATTTCGATCTCCTGCTCATCTCGCCGCGCATACACAACATACAAAGGGTGGGACGCGCGAGCCCAAATCAACATTTTTCACATTCTTGAAAAACTATCCCCGTTCAGCATACGTTCCGCCGATAGACCGGTCCGATCGATCGGATTCGTGAGCGCACCGAAAATATGGAGAGCAGCATCTCTCGGATCCTGCAAGCGGCCAGGTAGGCGGCTTGCGGAGCACCGATTCCGACGAAGAAGGAAACGATAAGGCAGCGCGGCCTCTGCCTGCCCTCCCCCCCTTCCTCCCCCGACCCCTCCGGCCCGGGCGCATCAGCATCTCTCCTCTCCGCCGGGTCTTGGAGCTGGTCTCAAGTGGGCCACTGTGAACGCGGCTTTGTGATGGCATAACGAGCGTGGAGAGCCTCTCCCATGCCCCGTGTAATCTGGTCTTCAGGTAATTGTATGTTATACGTCCGGGCAAGAGCCTAGCGCGCGAGCGAGAGAGCGAGAGGAGAAGCGCGAGTGCGCGCGAGAGGAAGAAGGGGCGAAGGGGAGAGTTTGCGAAAAATCGCGGCTCATTCGGGTACAGGCAGAAGTCTCTCGTGATGGTCGTGGAAGAAAACGAGCAAGAGAAAGACGAGGACGGCGACGTGGAAGAGGCGAGGGAAAGGGAGCAGGAGAGAGGTGAGAGAAGAGGAGCCGTGTAGCGAAGGAAGAGGGAGGGGGGAGGGGGAGAGGAAGGACGGCGAGAGAGGATGAGGACGAAGGAGATGCGCAGGCTGATGTTGGTAGAAGGAGGAAGAGGAGGAGAGTGTGTGAGAATGCTATCAGCGGACTCCTCTCGACCTGAGGACCACACGGCGAGACCACCGTGCGTGCCTTCGGCCCTCTTTGCCAATATATCCGCGATCAAACATTGGGCCGAGTGAGTAAATGCGTGAGTTCGTACTCTGATCGTACTACTTTTCTTGCGGACGCGCCTCTCCGTGTCTTCTTGTTCTTCGGGCCACGCGAATCTGCTCACCGTATACGCTCCCTCGTTCTACCTCCGTTCGTTCGCGCCCGCGTCTGGATTTCCGGTCGGACGAGACAACGGCCCGTCGTCACTCGTCAGTCACTCGCCAGGAATTGCTGTAATCGATATACTGTTTCGCGTATTCGCGATTACCGGCGCAGTTGCCTCCCGTCGACCATATAATTATCAATCCACGGTCCCTTATGTAATTATGGTAAGCGCTTGTTGTTCGACGTCGTCGTTCTTATCGACGACGTGGCCGGATATTTAGCTTTATTTTAATAGGGGTTCGATGTCAGGCGCATAATATTCTGTATCAATAATACGTGGTAATTTTGTCATTGGTACTTTGTTAGTAATAATTAATGCAATATGTCCGTTAATGCGTGTACTCAATTATAATTATAATATAATATTTTCTAAACATTCAGCTACGTAAAAAATTATATTTTTATTCGTAAAATATATAAAATTTATCAAATGAATATATAAAATATATAAAATAAATCTTCAGCCATAAATATATAAAATAGATCTTCACCTATTCATAACTCAAAACTAATTTCTTCCATTTAATGAAATAAAATTATTATGCACGAAATTATTTAACATTTACCCGTTCAATATTATTTTTCAGATATTAATATTTTGTTAATTATCAAGTAAAATAATTACGTAAAAAATATTTAACGAAAGAAAAGTTACTATATACTTCCATATTATCGAAATTTTCCAAGGAACCACAGAAAGCGCCAAATTATCGCTATTCTTTCCATTGATTATTCACGAATTGCCGTTATCCCGGAGCTATTGGTACTCCGGGGTGGTAACGTTCGTCAAGCCCTCGCAGACGCCTCGCTCCGAGCGCAAATTGGAGCAGTTAAGCAGGTACGCGTGCGTGATGTCGTGTACGCGCAATCATCGACCCAATCGCCAAAATATCGGGCCGGGGCGTTCTCCTTGAAACATTGTAGCACGCAGGTGTTATTACGCAGGCGAATGCGTCTTTTTTCAGGTAGCATAATCGTTGATTGACAGTCGTTGTCGAATTATCGTGACCGATTCGTCTACCGGAGGTGGGGAGGTATAAGTTCGTGAGGGTAGAATATTTCGATGACGGCGACGACAACGATGGGGAGGCATCGAGATCTAAAATCGGAATTTAACGGATCGTTTTGCCGCGTGTATTGAGCGACGAGGGGTCAAAGACGGAAGGCGCGCGCCGCTCGGAACGTAACACGATGGCAGGAGAGACGGATCTTTCCTGAAGTAGGCGCCTAGGTCCTTCGTGTAATTGAAGTCCATGATAAGGAGACGTAATTTGCCATTCGTAATTGTCGCATAATTATTTCTCGCAATTAAGGTGCGGAGATACGTTCGTACAGCCGAGGAGTAGAGAAGTGCTGATGTCATTCTCGAGTCACATTACTATGCGCGACATTAAATATCAGAGTGGGCACACGCTTATACGTGAGCGTTGCCGATTATGCTACTTGCCTTCTGGACCTTCGGTAAACGCGGTACCTCGGGTCATAATGTAAACGTAATGCGTGCGAAGCCCGGTCTAACTGAATCAATCTTTCATGCCCGGAGTGGGTTCTCGAATGAATTTCGCCTCGGGGTCGCGCTGAAGGAATTACACACGTCGTGCTCGCTCCGCTAATCAAAATCGCCGCATGGAGAGATCTCTCGCTCCTTTCGCTCCCTCCCCCTCCCCCCCCCTCTCTATCTCGCTTTTTCTCTCTCGCATAATCAATGCCGCTATCAATGAGCGACGATCGTTTATCGAATAATTCTCAACAATTCGTTGCTCTCAGCAGGTACGCTAATACCAATTAACGCGAGCGATGCATTATTATCGCGCTCTGGGCCCTCGCGACTCTCCAGCGGTATCTCCTTTCGTTCCGGGACCGACCTAACAAGTCAATTATATATAGACTATCTGCGCGAATTGGAAACTGCGGAATGCGATCTCGCTCGCGCGAAAGGACGACTCGCTTCGTGCCGTAAAGTTAGTCACCCGCGGAATATCGGTGCAGCAATTTACGTGTCCGCGATGCGGCGCGTTTCCTTTCCGCGTTATAGACAACGAAGTGTACATATATATGCGGCGCGATAACAAAGGAACATTCCTAGACCGATTCCCGACGGGGTAACGCCGCGCGGATATGCATCGCCCGCTTTCCCCGATACTGAGAAAGCTATTAGTTATCGCGAGGAGTAAAGTTGTGCTCGAAGTTCCGAGGCGGATCGAAGCGGAGCGCTGGACGAGCGACAAATTAAGAGAAACTTCGCGGAAGACCGCGGGAAACGTCTCCCCGTGACACCGCCGGCTAATACAATCGTTTACTGTGCGGCACGTCGTGCGCGCCTCATCCTTCTCCGTCGTGTACGTATAAAGCGTCGCTTAATAAATACACCGTTACGAGGAAACATAAAGGTCCCTATCTCCTCTTCCTAGAGAGAGGGTCCCAGCGAACTCTCTTAACAACATAATAGGCTCGATGCGACCGATCCTCGCGAGTCACGGATACCTCCCTCCTCCCCCCCCTCCTTATTTTCCCGGTGAGAACCGCTCGTCCAATTACTGATTAACGATCTCACCTCCGTAGAAATAATTATAAAACTTCCGAGAATGTGCCAGTTAACCCCAGGGGCGCGAACGCGCGACAGACACGGGACGAGAGAGTCCGAGGAGAGGGTGCGGGGGACGGAGGGGGAGGGGCGACCTTAGACCCGGCCAAGGCAACCGCCGTTGGTTTCGATCGACGGCCCATAAAGCGATAAATCCGTCGCCGCGTTGAACCCTAACCAGCCAACGGTGGCCCCGTTGCTTCGATGCCCGTGCTGCATTAGCAGCAACGGCGTGGCTCACCTGGCGCTTAATGACGTGACGAGGGAGGACGAGCGCCCGGCGCGCGAGAGAAACGTGTCCTCGGTTAACCGACTGCGATCGAACAGGGCATCCCGGCCTCCCCCGCCCCCGGCTTTCCGGGATGCTGCATTCGCGACACGCTCGAACGGCTCGGAACTGCTAAATCACCGCGCGAAACGCGTACTGTCATACTTCGCGGTCGCCATTCATCGTCGCGATCAGGAAGCTGCTTGACTCGTGCAAACTTCGCGATTGTACCTTTTCCGTTTCGAGATCCGTTGTCTGTCATCCTGCAGACGTTTAATGAAATATTTTTACATTATATAATATAATATATTACATATTGTTGCTTTTTATTTGCACAATTTTCTAGTAAATTTTATCATTTCGATTATTTCTATTTCATCAATACTATATCGATTAGTTAAAATTTTTAAATTAAATACTGGTACGAATGGTTATTGTATCTCTTGATTTTGTTATTCGTTCACAATTGGAAATATTAATTCTCAAATATATTTCTGAGTTTTCGATTATAATTAAGAATTTTTGCTTTCTTGATAAGAAAAATTCGATCTATTCGTATCTTTAGAATTTAATTCGCCGAGACGTTTAAGTTATGTCAAACGTCTTTGACTTTTCGTCAAAGAAAGGTCGTTCTTTCTTTACTTTGGCTATCAGTATCTTATATACAAAGAAAATGCGATCTTTCTGATAAAAACAATACACTTCAGCGTTTCTTTTGACTTGCGATATTATTAAGTAGCTCATTAATTATAACGTTCACAAGATAACGGTTGAAGCAGCTAATTCGACGCCCCAGGGGATAAGGCATCTTCCCGAACTCGCGGGACTTAAAAAGTCAAGCCCCCTTAGGGGCGTAGATTCACATCGTCGGCTGTAATCCATATCTTTTATGGCAATTTCGAAATCGAAACCACTCACGCGGAAATTCTCATGCCCCGCATCGCGTCATATGCTTCGAACAAACTAATTAACTGCCGCGTACGCCGCCGCCCGCGCCGTGCATGCAACCGCGCCACCGTACCGGTCCCAGAGTGCCGTCATTTTTCGGATTTGCCGACAATCCCGTCCAGATAGTCTCACGCAGATAGCACGAGTTCCACACACCAGGTGCCCGGGGTGATCCTCGAGCCCCGGCACTGCAGGTTCCGAGCGCGGCGAAACGAGCCACCGGCGGAATTAAACCCGGCAGAGGGGGGGGGGGAAGCACATCTAAGTTGTGGGTGGTGGACGGAGGGAATGGTGAGGGTTGAAACCGAGGGGGAAGACAACGACCACGGCGCATAGTCCGGTATCCCTTTGTTCGACGCGTGGCAAGATAAATTCAGCTAATAAATGACCGGGGGCTATTTACCGTGGCGGTAGCGCCTCGTTATCCGGCTCGGGCCTCGTGTATACACATATATATGTATATGTATACAGGGGTATGTGTCTATATACGTATATACATGTACATACACAACAACGATGTATTTTGCAGCATTTTGAGCATGGCTCAGTATCGGTAAGAGGCCGATAAATCTTGGCGCGCTCGACTCCTCCGAGCACACCGAGGAGTCATCTCGCTCTCCTCTCTGACGCTGCGACGCTGTGTGTATCTTCTCTGTTCTCCCCTACGTACACTACGACCCTCCTCCCCCTTCTTCATGGCTCGTAGTAGCTACCAAACGAAGGAACGCTAGAGCGAGAGGAAGCGCGAGAGAGGGAAGCGGCAGCGCCCGAGTGTGAGTGCGCTTGTAAGTGCACGCGCTCGTGTACTACAATGACCGTACATAAGCGAGTACAGTTATGTCCCGTGCTTATATGAGAGAGTGAGAGCGGGTGGGTCCTCGTCGTGAGGACTCGACCGCTATCGCGAAATCAGCGTCCGTCTTAATTATCGCCCTCACCCTCGTTGCCCTCACCGTCCCGCCCGCATAGATTCCCGCTTGCCCCTTCACGCACGAGCTTTTTACCCGTTAGCATGACATCTTAAACGTTACTGCCTCAGGAGAAAAAAATATGTGGTCACTATTCTAAGCGTAGAGCAATAATAAACTAAACTTGTAGTCTAGAAAGTTATATTAAAATTGTTTAAAAGAATTAAAAGTTTGTTATCGTGGATTTGAACAATTTCTAACAAGACGTCCTAAGATTCTCGAATTTAATTTTAATAATTCTGGTTGTATTTCGCGGCTCAATTTCTTTTTACTCTCTGCAAGCATTGATTAAAACATCAAGATACCAGAATTTAAAGAAATATGTATATTAAACTAATATACTTATAATTTTAATATAATTTTAATAAAAAAAATTGATATATGTAACAACATGTATCAATAAAAAATTTCGAGTGAGAGATTGAAAAATTCTTCTATTCGAATAATGATATCTATAGCTAACGCCGCGATCTTCCATTTTATAATGGAAAATCCTTGCATTAACGATCATTATAAAGTACATAAAAATCGAAAGGAATAAAAACAATCACAAAAAAATGTTACATTTAACAATAGGAAAAAGCGTCAGAGGTATTCCCTTTCTCCCGCTTTCCGGAGCAAAGGATGCGGATGGCATAATAGTCATGAAAGGGCCGGGCTATTAACGCGGCCTCTTTTGCGGCATGAGAATTTCAACGTTTGGACAATTCGACCGCAACATAGTCCACGTAGTTGCGAATGCGCGACGTCAGCTCGTTCCGAGCGGACCATTCCGTGACCTCAACTGCGATGAATCTCGTGCGCGGTTACGGCTCTTCAATGCGAACCTCTCCCGGGGCTTAAAAATCTTTCGAGGAAATCCCTTAAATCGGCGGCCGGACGGGTGCGTTTTAATAATTTACGCGTGGCTCGGTCGTTCGCTGGAAAATAAGGACGTTCCGTTGGCCGGCCATTTTTTTCTTGCTAATTGAAGGAAGCAAACCCTTTTACTCGGTAGATCACGATAAGCTTCGGGGCTTGCCAACCAAACAACGAGACCAGGTTGTATAGAAGCGCAGCGGTTACGTTCAACGTTTCCTTACCTTACCATAGGGTACTTCCTGTCTGCTAACGATTTCTCCGCCTCACAACGAGTACACTAAACACGTATATTCTACAGAATAATGACGCAATGAAAATTATTTTGGGCTAAAAAAATTTTCTGCACGAATCGATAACATATATGTGCGCGAATTCATTCAAAAATTGAAAGGCCGAAATTGAAATTGCATGCGATGTCAAACTCGTGGAAAGGAAGAGCTATTTGGACGCGACACGGAGAGCGAGCATGGTGAAATATTTACATTCCCCGCGAAGTCGCAACGGATGAAGTCGTTTGTCACAGAATTTAATCGCCAACTTTCCTTGACCTATTCAGTTCCGGTAATCATGCACTGACTCTTCATTAGCGCGCATTCAATTTCAACTTATTATTTTAATTAGTATTTGTGCGAGACATGTGAAAATGTGCATGTCCCCGATGAGAGATATCCCCGCGGGAATTCGCATAAACTAAACGAGGCAAATTGTGCCCGCGATGGAACTGTCCCTCCGGAAATTATTTTAACGTACGCTTTTAAATTTTACACCAGCTGGCGGAATAGCGGCGTGCCCGCCAAAGTTTCCATCAGACAGTCTCTAATTCCCCGGGCAAAGATATTTTCCAGTGTCAACTATTCTTAATCCGCGCGTGCGGACAATTTACGTGTTTCCGCCGTCGTGTCGGTCACTCACGTTTCGAGTCAATATTAAAAATGAGCTCCAAGCACTTCATTGATGAAGCGCACCTCTGAAAGAAACGAGAGAAAGGACAGTCGAAACTTTGCCATAATTAATTAACGGGGCGCCGTGAATCACGCTCCGGGAACAATGGTCGAAGCAGAAATAATAAAAGGGCAGATGTTAGCGTCGAACAAACTTTCGTTCTTTTGATCAATATAATCCGAGCGTACGCGTCAACGCACTCCTCTGTCGGATTAATAGCTCGATTCGAGTTCCAGCAGCGGCACCGCGTAATAACCGGTAACAAAAGCGGCGACGCCGTTAAACGACTGTCGTTTGTAATAAACGCTCGCAGTTTGTCGGGCAACAAGGGATTATTATCAGCGGGGAGAAGGGAGGAGAGCGCTTCTGACCCATGGATTTTATCAGTACGGCAAATAAAATCCGACGGAAAAAAAAAAAACATGAAATTCGATGCATTCGAATTCCCATGCATTTTCATAAATATCTGAGGCCGTGTGCGCGCGGTATGTATCTCCCTTAACGTTTACGCGATTTTATTTTCGCCCGGATATTTCCGCATCACCTGTTTTTAATTCAGCGTAATAATCGATCGTACGTTCCATCGAGGTTATTGGATTCTCACCGATACCTACGTTAATGTAATCACATGCGGGTGACGTACCCATTAATCGCATTTTAAAATCCAGCGAGAGAGAGAGAGAGAGAAAGAGAGAGAGAGAGAGAATGGACAAAAGAGGGGAAAGAGAATTCATTAGAATTTCAATTTTGCATTTACAGCTTTGGCCGTTCCGCTGCTACGAGAAAGTAGGAAACCTACTACGGGGGGTAGTAATCCGACTGTATAATCACCGTTGCGTTGCAGATTCACCGTTGCGTCAAATGCACTTACTTGGACGTCTGTAAAACGCGACGACCGGCTTCGGTATTTTAGTCGGTCATTCGGCGGGTTTTAATCCTTCGCAGAGAGCACACAGTACAGTGCCGGCCACCCGTAAAAAGAAAAATAGCCGCTGTAATTCCGGAACTTTCCAGACTGTCGAGAATCGAAAGGGAGAGAAAGATAAAGAGAGACAAAGAGTGAAAGAGAAAGAGAGAGAGAGAGAGAGAGAGAGAGAGAGAGAGAGAGAGAGAGATGAGTTCGAGACAGTTTCGCAAAGCCGATACCCTGCAAGAGAGGAATTATGGTACGCGATTTGGAGTGGCCTCACGTAGTCGCGTTTCGTCGAACCTTCGCGATTAAATCTAAGCCCCCGCAACTTATTTGAGGCAAATAATTACTCTTCCAGCAACCGCGACCGGTGCTGCGTACAATGTACAAACTTTATTAAAGGAAGTATAATAAACTTTATATGTGCTATATTCATGTAATATTCCACATCATGTACATACTAATATGCAAAGTAACAAAGGCGCGCAAAGCAAACGCATTATCTAATATTTTTTCATAATGCTTTCATAAAACCATCTGCAAACATTTATCGTTTAATATTATATTTGTTTCTGAATCGAATTTTATATGATAAAATATACTCGCGTTTGTATAAATTTTGTCCATCTTTCCGATTCTCCAACACCCAATAACGAAATGTAAAACACTCGAAAGACCCGTGTAAGTCTAAGCTATAAAACGTTATAGTCGAAGCCATAAGATTCCTGTAACGTATAGAGCTGGAGTTTTTTATGAGCATGAATTATACGATCAGAATGTGTCATTTCAAACGGAAATCCCTGTCCGTCGGCGTGTAGGGAACTAAAAAAAACTTATGCGACATTGAATTACCGGATTTTCTCAGAATCGAAGTGTTTCTGGATATCCTGTTGGGGGGCTCAGAATAGAAACGCGAAAATGTTAGAAAGAATATTCGATCGCATTGCCAGCGCGAAAATCTGATTACCGGATTTAGATCCGCGTCAGTTACCATAAAGCAGCACCGAAGAAACAATAATAATAGATGTTGTGAAATGCAGTAACGCGATAGAATCGGATTTTAGTCGCGCGCCGGCTGTGAAAAATGCAAATTTCATTTGGATTAAATGCTTTGAATAACTTAGCGAGCGATCGCTAAGTTTCTGCGCGATATGTCAGTATACGTTAACGATCATAATATGCTAATGCGCGACGTGTAAAAGAGAAAACTATGTACCGCACGAACTTAACGTAATCTACGTACTATACGCCACATATTTTATGCAATATATTGTATTATATTGCATATTACATTGATATGTAGAATATATGTGTAGAATATATGTATGCATGTATAAATCCAGTGCAAAATATACAATGCAGAATTAAAAATCAAAATATCGCATCGAAAAATCGTATTACGCTATTCGTATATTTATATTTGTTCGTTAGTGCTTTTATTGGCGGTTGCGGGATTAACGATAAAAAAAAACACGAAAAATTGTTTTTACGATTTTGTATTTCTATCGTTAGCGTGATACGCGTGATTTTTCTTGTTTTATCTTACGCTTTGTTTCGTAGATCTGTATCACGATCGTGCTCTTTCAAACAACGTGACTGACAGAGAATTAACACGATGTTGATACATTTTTTTTCTTTCCGCATCTATTCTCGGGACGTTATCGTTTTAAAATAGTAAATTTAGACGCTCAATGATCTGATCTGAAATGTTATTTATCTTAATAGCTTAACGATGCATTGAGGACAAATTATGCGTGTCGTGCGCGTGTATACCGTTAGCTTCATTCGGAGAAATTCACCGCAACCGGAAAAGCGCCATTTCGAAACGGCCGAATGAACACCTATTTCTACCTGTTTTCCAATTTCCATCTGAGGACACCGGGAGAAGATCGGATGCCGCGTCGAAAGGGGGGGAGGGACGAGGGAAACACGCGATACAGGACGTTTCACAATATTGTAGGCCCCGGGCCCGTGGCGTGTATAAACGCGAGGGAAGCGTAGAGGGGGGAGGGGGGGGGGCTTCGAACCCTTGTCACCACAAAACTCGACTGGAAATCGAATTCTCAGGGCATCGAATGACAATTTAGCCTCGGCCGCTTCGTGCTAGGGAGACGAGAGCGAATAGAGCTGATGCGCGGCGGTGCGGAGAGGAGGGAGGAAGAGCGAGTGGGACGAGATAGAATAGACGGAGATAGGAGAGGCGTAGTAACAAGGAGAAAAAGAGGAGACCCGATGTCGCCCAGTGTTCCAGAGATGTTATCATCGCGGAGGAGGGTTATACCACCACAGGAACGTAAGCGATGAAAAGGTGCCCGGGACTAACCAGACCCTAACAATCGTGTCGCGCATTCTTCTCCGAGCGGACGATCCGCTCGCTCCGATAGTTTCGACAGAGTTGCAATTTGCTCGATGCGGTTGGCTCGGCCTCCTTCTACCGAGCCGTAAAGGCTCCACCACACCGGTGCCATGACAATGAGATTCTTATCGGAGCCGGTATATGTTTCTTCTTCTCGCTCTCCTTCCGTTCTGGAGCAGCTGCCCGACGCGAACCGCATTTGTATACGGAGATGCCACGTCGACGTCCACAGATCCTCGTACATACGTCTGAAGCCATACAGAACGCAAATCCTTCGACGTAATTAATCGTACAGCAGCTTCGTAAAGTTTCCGCTAAATCGGAGCAGATTGCGCAAAATCTCGCTGAAGAATAATCGAGAGTCGGCCGCAATTTAAAAACTCGCAATTCACGAACGGCTTGCATTTATAATCAAAATGTACAAGGTCTTAACGTGTGTGTGTGTGTGTGTGTGTTTGAGAGACGTAGTATAAATTTACTCAGAAGCACTGATCTTTGTTTAATAGAATATCTAAGGGCGCCGCGAGAGCGTTGTTATTAACGGGAGTTTAATCATTTCACAGCTTCCGCGATGCGATCGACCTGTCCCGTTCGGCATTCGTCTTAAAGGCCTCCGCACACCGGTACGGCCGGACGACAATAAGCCCCTTATCAGATCGGTGAGTTTCTTTTCTCGGCTACCACCAGCTGCATCGCTTCTTCTTGCACACTGCAGCTCGCGATTCTACCAATCGCAGGCCGATGTAACCAATCTCTCTTTCTCTTTCTCTTTCTCTCTCTCTCCTTTTCGCAAAGTTTTCCAGTGACCCGAAATGGGAGGGAGTGGACCGCTGCTTCTCAGAGACAGAGGGAGAAACTATCCCCCGATAAAAAGAATGGATCTTTAATAAATAATGGGTCGAGTCGTCACACTGAGACAGGAGCCCATTGTAAAGCGTTTCTTTCGGTTCGCTTGAGACCAGCCGGAGGAACGAGAAGTTGAGGACAGTACGCTTTCGGCAAGAGAGTAGGCTTTTATACGATTCGTACGTTTTTTCGGCTCCCTTTTATACGACAATTCTCGGCGAATCGCGCGCTCGTCGGAAACGGGCATTACTTTAAGATGACGTCGATCGATACAATACAATTTTCCCCAATTTTTACTATAATGAAACGGCAACATTCTTTCGACGATATTTTAAGCGGACTATCATCTGGAATCGTTAAATATTCCAATAATCACAACGAACGAATATATTTGCGTAATAACAAACGTGTGTTATATTAGTGTGTAACATATATATATACATATATCGTCGTTATTAAAAACAGATTTGAGCTTAATCGATAATGATTACGTGATAATTAATAATAACGACGGCGTCGGAAGTAGTTGAATAATACGCTTTTCCCGCGGGTGGGAAAAAGGATAATCGGTTTGTAATATGTCAGTGACAACGAGCGCATTGCACTCGGCAACGCATGTAAAATTCAACGTCGGCGCGATAATGTAAATCACGATAGAATCGAAATAATGCGTGCTGACGGGCGATTTATTAAATTTTATTAGCATATCGCCGGACAGGTGAATAATTTCTTGTAACTTTTAATCGGTACCGCCGGATTATTAAATTTTCCCAATGCGATCTTAATTAAGGCAGTCCTTCTATCGAGTGGCCTTAATTAATAGCGGATAAGTTCCGCGGAGACGGCATTGTCGAATGGCCGTAATTGAAACTGGATAGACGGCGCGAAATTGGGGACATAATTGAAGGGGCAGGTGGACGAAAGTGTTAGCTCGCGTTTAGTAACTACGCGGGGGATGAAAGGGGGAAAGGGCTTTAAGACCGGGGTGCGGACCAACTTTTTTCCGGCTTCATTGAAACTTTAAAGGTCCGAGGAGCGGAGCGGTGCAACAACGACGATAAGACACGGTTGAAGTACACCCACCTAGAAAATTCGTTATAGAAGAACAAATTTACGGTACACTTTCGCGAGACTTGGTAAGTGCATCATAACGCCTTCGTCCACCATGCCGAGCGACTAGACGATTATTCTATGACGCGCCGTTCGTTGCGGCGCAAACTTAGCTGTGGGATTGTTGTCGTGAAAGAAATATGATTTAATCTTTACGGCTTGAAATTTTTACTTGTACTTCGTAATGCGATGATATTATCAAAAAGAATTATCAAGACGGAATTGAGGAAAACAGTTATGTTAAATTCTAAAAGTTGCTGAGTAATGAAAACGATTTTGCCAATTTTAAAAGCTATACTATTATTTTTTTCGATAATTTTATTAAATGGAAAAGAATTTCATAAGTGTAAAATGGATAACATAATATAGTTAGTAATTTTAAGATATTTAAAGAAGCACAATAAAAGTCAAAAACTGCAGAGATTATAGCTTTTGTGTTCTATCGTTATATAGATAATTTTGATAAGAATAATCTTCTATCACACACGCACACAGAATGTGACGACATATCCCGGTATAGATAGAATGTAAATATAACTACGGATATACAGGAAAAACGGTGAGTAACATGAATCTACGCGCGGCTTCAATCTTCTTCAAAAGAAGACTTCCTCTTGACTTCCATTCAGCGTAATACAACGCGATCACAATCCGAATCTTTGTTTTAGCCGACATAAAATTTGCGTTAACGCGTGCTCTTTACGACCGCAATCATGGGTGCCTGTGCCGAGGAGCTGACTGCGGCGTGGCACGGCAAGAAATTGTCGAAACACTGTAATTTACCGACGATAAATTTCTTCGAAAGTCGACCGTGGCCGGGATGCGATCTCGCGATCGGGTTCGCGCCGGGATCCGGAATGCGTTTTAGAAAAGAGAAAAAAAGAGGGGTGGGAGGGGTAACAAGACCGATAATAAGGACGCGAGCCCCCCCCCCTTCCCCCGACGCGGACGTATTGTATAAAAGAGAGAGAGGGATGAGTAATCGGTAGAAAAAAAGTACGGAGCACAAAGTTAATTGTACGGATAATGTCGGGCGCATGAACGATTTTTCGAGCGGCCTCGAATCGTGCGACGGTCTCCTTTATCCTCGTTAACCTCGGCAATTCCTTCGATACCTTGTGCTCTCATTATCCTGATGGTGCACGTGCACGATCTACGTGAAAGCCCAAGATCGTTTACTCTTTTACGGTTGTGTAAGCGCGGCGAGTAACGGATACTTTGCTCCTTCGCGATCAGCGCGGCGGCAACAACGACGACGACAATGACGATGGCGACGCCGAGACTTTTTCCAGCGGAAATTAGCTGCCGATCGTCGTCGCCGTACGGGTGTCGCCGCGGCGTAACCGGGCGGGTATAACGATCGTCGGGCTTGTAAAAGATACGCGATATTGCCGATCGGAAATGCGGGACGTTCCCCCGGCCGCGTCGCTTTTGACTAATCGATATGCGGGAGTCTGCGAGACGAGACTTTGCGAAACACGGGTAATGAAGGTCGCCGCCACAGCCGCCGCCGTCGCTCGTGGAACGTCTCTCGCATTCGCGTCACCGCGACCGGCGAACTGGGACAAAAGACCCCGGAAACGAAGCGACGCTTAATCGAACGCTAGCTGCGAACGCGGCTCCGAAGCGCCGCGACGTTACACGCCGTGTATTTATGAGGGAGATTGCTCCATCGCAATTTTCGCGCGCCGCGCGCGCGCTTTTACCTACGGCATACATTCGTGTATATACTCGCGAACGTGTGACCTCGCCTGCAGCGTGTATGTGTGTTTGCGCGCGTATGCATACGCGACCACTTCCATACGTATACGTATATAAATCGGAATCCGTATAGCGTAACCGTCGAGTGAAACTGGTTCCACGGAATCAATGGGTCGCCCGCGCTATCTGATCCACGGCACCTAGTACGTGTCGCCTACTGTACAGATAACCGCATTAATGGCGTCCCGCGGAATGTGACCCGCTGTGATTTACGGGAAACCGAGGGACCGGAGCGGCTTTCTTTTTGTTTCCGCCGCGACCGTCGTCGCAGAGAGAAACAGCTTCGTCGAAAATTGACTCGATCGGCGAAACGATACGGAGATAAATGCGCCGTCCCCGTGTAACCTGCTCTCGACGCCCGCTATAAAGGCCGGATTGCACGTCCCATGCGACGATCAACTTGCGGAAAGTTATGGCCGTGTAGCGAGTGTCGCCGCAAGGGGGACACTCCCCTCGGCTGATAAGTACAAATCTAAAGACATCCCTTCTACTGCACGTTCTAAACGTCATAAATGGCCAAATGGTTCTTAAAATAGGTGTAGGTTTACTTTGTTAAATTTCGATCAATTTCTTATGAGTCTCCCGTGATTCAGGCTTAAATTAATCGTTGGTTCTGCGAACGATAAAATAAAATATATGACAGTCATTCCTAGTAATTATAATTTAGGATAGAAATATCACCGTAATTTTGAAAGTACCAAAATAAAAGGATATTACAATTCTCGTCGAGAAATTAAGATTGCGATTATTAATATGCCATCGCGACGGCACCGACGTAACTGATGGATCACACAGCAGTAATGAGAGAATCGTAGTCGTAGAAACGGGAAAGATGCGGGAGTTCTAGGAAATCGTAACGCGTCGAGACCGCCTTTATCTTTTTGGCAAGGTCCTTTTACTACGGCCGTTAAAGCGACGCTGCTCGGCTACTCGAGAGAAGGAAAGGCGGGCATTTAGAGGAGCTGTGCTTCTCCATAAAGATAAAAAATGCACTTAACTACGCGCCGTCGGACTTCTACATCTCGCGACACGTGTAGTAACGTACGTCGGGACGATCGCGGGGAAGAAACTCCGCGAGAACAATGATCTCCGCCTCCGTCTCGCGCGGCCCCGCGCTCGCAGTATGCGCAGCATATGTATCTGCATATGCGGCTCCGGAGTAAGCGATAGGCGGACGTTAACAATCGTATGTCCAGTCGACAGGCCACCGACCAGTCCAGTCGAGCCGCTTTATGGCTCGTTCGGTAACACGATCATCGCTATCCATCCGTATGATTCGCGCGTTTCCCCCTTTTTGATATGGCATTCCGGCATTCACGGCCGGCATTCAACGGCGAAGATAAATCGAAGCCTTTGAGAAAAATCGCTGGCCCGATCCTTCCTCTCTTTCCCCCCTCCCTTCACCCCGATGGGCTTCCCCGACGAATTTTATCTCGCCGTCCGAGCCACGAATACCGATCGACCTCTATCTCCTTCGGTACTAATGAAACCAATCTCGTTAGCGACTCCCTTTATCACCTCTTCCCCCGATAGCAACGCGCATGTGGCTCCCTTGGCCGATGGAGTTCACGCCGAGAAATAACAGTCCACGAGACATAAATTTCATGCCGGCGTGACCCGTGGCTTAGGATTATCTGTTTGTAATCGAGTTGGAGAATGGCGTTATGACTGTGAAGGAAAACGCCGATGGCGTTTCGCTGCATCGTATATAATTAAAAAAAGAAGAAGCAGACGTAGGGGAGACCGGGGACAAAAGTAACATTTTGAATTTAAATTCTTATAACAGTTAAATTATAATATTTACATTTAAAAAACCCATATCTTTAGATGTAGAATTTATTTAAGTACAAAATTTTCATGTGTTCAATTGTGTAATGTAACTAGGAAAAAAGTTATTACTGTTTAAACACTATGAGGAATACTGTTACAACTATCCTCAGCCCCCCAGGGACGGTTGCTCCCCTCTCGCACGTATCTCGATTGAGATTTTACGAGAAAATAGCGAAAAAAAATTGCGATTGAAAGTAATGATACACATGAGGAACCTACGAAACGAACGCCAATGTTGAAATATAGTTAAACCGACCGTTATTACGGTAGGAAACAAAAAAAAGGAATAAATCAATTTCAGGAATGACTCGTATAGCTAAGGCGAGTGAATGGGTACGGATAAAAGATAAGAATTTATTTGATATGGAAACCCTCGTATATTTAATTTCCATGAGTTTTAACTTTCGACGCTGCACGAGAGACACATACGGGCACACTGAATGAGAACTGATGTATACAATAATTCTTTTTTCTTATGAATGTACACTAATGTCCGCCATAGTTAATTTCTATGCTGTTATTTATCGTGGCTTTCCTTCTAGAGAGGATTGCAGCTATACACTCGCGGAGTAAAAACGTAAAACTACAGCGCGTCGCAGCGCGACGTAAGGATAAAGATACCGTCTAAGAGCGTAGCCTGCATGCGACGACAGGGCCGGGTAAAATATCTTCTCTGTGGGATAGTCCTGACACGACAGTTTCTCTCAGACCGGCGGGGACCTTGACCGACACGATGAAACGCTAATTACGTTCTCGTTCGTGTACTGAATACCGGTCGCTTGACTCAATGCTGCCCACGTAGGAAGCTGAAAAGGCGGCTATCTGCGCGTCGTTCGTCCAAAGAAGAACGCCCGCGCGCGCGGCATGAAAGGAAGTCCCTCTAAATCATCCTGCAGCAGCTTCTCGGCGGTCTAAGGGACGGGCGGCGAGGTATTACCCCGTGGAATTCCGCGTCCGCGCGGATTTCCGCGTTCCGCGAAAAAGAAGCACCGCCCGCGAGATCTCGCGCGCGGCTCCGCGCGTCGTGCATTAACGCGACAGACAGATGTCCGGAATTTAGTGCCGCCTATACGTTACGTCGTGATAATTGGATTTAGTGTGGCGAGGCGCACGGCGCGCGAACACCGATCGACTCGCAGCGCGATAAATACACCGCGGCTATTTTCATTATCGAACGTCGACAGCTCGCCCGCTCGTAAAGTTTTTCGGCCGGCGAGCAAGATTCGATGATTTTTACGCAGGTTTTTTTTCTCCCTCTGCAACGCCCGCACCCATCCTCGCTCGCGTCGAGCGTTTCACGTTCATGGAGTCTTTTTGCGGGTAACAAACGTCGTTACTCACCTGTACACGCGCACGTGGATTTTGTGTGTGTATACCTATGTATGCGCACGCAATATATCTGCGATACAACGTAATACAAGCGCGAGCGCGCGCGCCAGCTTGCTGTAAATTTGCCTAACAATACGAACGAATATTTCGTCTATATTCGCTTAAGGCAAGAAATATATATGGTCGTGCGGTCTGCCACGCCTAAGTTATTCTTCCTCAAAGCCGCTGTCATTTCTCCAACTGGCTCGAGAGGGACTTCGATCCCTCTCAGCCTCTCCACCCACTCTCTCCGAAACAGCCTTTCTAATTACAGGCCGCCGCATTTTTCTTTGACCCGTCGATGCGTCCCCCGTCGAGGGTGGCTTCTGCCAGGAAGAAACAAAAATTACAGATTCCGGGCGCCACTTAATTTCCAAGCGCCGCGTCCTGACGCAATGCCTCGGACTATTAAAAAACAAAAAAGAGAGAAAAAGACGAATAAAGGGAAGCTTCCTACGTGTAATCTCTTGTGCTATAATGCGTTTCCTTCTTCGTCCTGCGCTCTGCAATTTGGTCTAGATATATAGAGTTTTGAGATCAAACGTCGGACCGGTGCGGTGGAAATTTCTCTACCAACGACACTCTCTTATTTGCCCGCCGGACGTATTTTACCGAATCCCTCAGTCGGCGTTCTTTCAAAAAAAACAAAAAAAAAACTACGGCTGCTTGACGGGAGATTGTAAGATACGTCAGAATATGTTTAAAAATAAATTAGGAATATAGTACAAAGTGTCGCTATCTCGAGAGCTTATCTCAAATATTCGAATTATAACATGAGAATCTAATAATTAAATACGAATAAACGTATCTTCGATCTCACGCTGCACGCTCGGGTGAGAATTTTGTCGATTTTTCGGTGTGGTCGGTTCCTTAGTGGAATTTATCACTTGTTCCATCCGCTATTACGTACACGTGGAATTACTCGAAGCTCTTCCCCGGCATATATACGCGAAATAAAATTCCTTTGAAATGTGATTCGTTTGCATGACTTTATTGGATGAGCTGCCGGCAATATTGAATCGCATGAATATTTAAAGATACGTCCGCGTCCGCGTCGGGCGAATTTCCCTTAAATTATTATCCTTTTAGCTCCATTAAACGTACTTTTAAACGGCCGCCCGATGAGTCGTCGCAACTTTTCTCGCTTGCTTTTAAATAGCCCCCACTTCTATTTATTATTCTCACTCCGCCGCTTGAAATTTTTCACATTAATTATTCATCGGCGTTAATTCGGCCTGGCTACATCAAACACCGCAAGAAGATCCACCCGGATATGCCTTTAATCTCTTTTACACCGATCCACTTTCGAACGTTAATTTGCGAACGATGAAACGAGCCGACCGGCTTAATAAAAGTACTCGAGATTAAATTTAATTCTCTTGTTTTTTTCTTCAACGATCGAAATGTTAATTAGAGAGGGCGAGCGATTTTCTACGAGACGGAAACGCAAAATTTATCGTAACACGCATCTGGCATAATTACGCGCGTTATTAATGAACGTGTGTTTGTCCACCAATGGATCCGCGGGGTTTCGCATCGTTATATAAACCTCATCTCGAATAAGGCCGAAACGTGAACTGACTCGAGGGTTCGGGAAACGTCGGCGAAACCGTTCACTCTCAAAAACACTTAAAAATATTATTCCGCCCCGCCTAGACCCGTCCCGGGGGTTACCTAAATACCCTGCCCACCTTAATCTGCGGTCTACGTCTAAAGTATAGTCTAGCCACATGAGGGATGTTCGCTAAGTAGCCTACCGGCCATCATGCTCCATCTTTTTTCGTTAATTGTGTTGGGCAGGCGAGCACGCTTCTCACCTGTTGCAAAGGAATAAATATATTACGGCCTGTTATACATGACGATTCATCCAGTCTCGTAAAATACGGAGATAAGCATCGCGTCTGTCGCGCTCTCGTACTTTATCTTCCGGGTGGAAAAGTCTTTTAAAAAAAATGGAAATTAACGTGTTGCGGCACGCAACGAAAAGCGGAGCTCCCGGTAAACGCCCGTCGAGCATCGATCTTTGGAAGGGTGTAACGATTAACGTTGTATGTACAATGGCTACATGTGTATAGTAATCACTAACGACAGATATCCATGTGTTGAAAACATGAAAAGCCTTTCGAATATATTCTTCGGAGTCGATTCTTCTTTAATGAAAACGCGAAATGTGACATCTATTTTTTATTTAACTTGTTAAATATTTCGCTAATTAAATCTTTATACAAGTTCCTTCTCAGATGATATATTCGGATCAAGTTAACTCGTGTTTTGCTAATTAAGTTCTTTATTTAAATTTCTGTTCAAAGAATATCCATTTTATATTAATAGAACAGTATTAATAATAATTCATGTCATAAATCACATTAATGATAAATTATAAATAAAAATGTTCCTGTTCTCTAAATTAACTTAGCATTGCATAAAACGTCATAAAACGTTGTTTAAAATGTAAGAGTTCGATTTAGTTATCCTTGTACTTCCTGTAGTAACTAAGTAATTTATCCGATCGTCTATTATTACCGTATCGAAAGACGATTGAATCGCCAGATACCGAGCCAACTTCCTTCTTCCCACACAGTCGGCGAATATCCCCCGCGTGAAATTTATTATTTCTCGCGCTAAAAAAAAACGTCAGACATGTCCAACGTTATTTATCAGAGCGTCCATTTTATTTAACAATGATCACTAATAAAACGTGTGTCCTTTATCAGCGATCGCAATTCAAACGCGAAAATCCTCTTCTCCCTTCGTTCCTCCGATTGTGACGCAAATGCAGAAGGACACGGTGTTATCGGCGCCCCGATATCAGTCGTATCTCACAGGAGAGAGAGAGTCCAATTAAACTTTCATGGACGGACACGAATACGCGGGACCGTCAAATCTTTCCTAATCTTGGAATCTCCTCCTTTATGTTCTGGTTTAGAGACTGCCATCCCTTTTTTCCCCTCTCATCCGTCCGTCCGTCCATTCTCTCCCGTTACAATCCAAGCAAGCCTGCCTCCTCACGTTCCTTCGTGTTTCCTCCCTCTCTCCCTCCACGTCTATCCATCTACCTCTCACGTCTTGTGTCTACTATACGCACACCTCCTATGCATCTCTCCGTCTCCCTCGGCCGGATAGGTGTATCAGATTTCCGATGGCCGTGGCACACGTACTTCGGCCGAAGGTAGATTAGATTTTAATAATGCAATTTGGGTTTACGGCGGCGGCGGCGGCGACGACGGAGGGGACGAAGCAGGGGCCGCGCGCCTCGTTCGACTGTAAAACGAGCCGGTTTTCGCCCCGAGGAGGTAAACCAGCCCGGACTGGTAATTGTTGGAATTTGATTGGACCCGGATGGAGCGCGGCGCGCCGCGCCGCTCCGCGTTGCTCCGCGCGTTGTACGCAACTCCGCGTCCTCCGGCTATCCGCGAGTTCACGTGCGATTGCCGATTCGAGGGACTTTCTCCAGAAGTTGATAACAAGGGCCGAGATTGTAGTCGCGCGGATCGTATGGAGGAAACGGCATGGCAGGTCCCTCTTGTCCCAAGGGAAACGTCGGGAGATTGACAACCTTGAACAACGCACCAATTCGATCACCGGAGAAAGACGGATACGCGTCTTAATAGCTCGATTTGTAGACGCTGAGACCCGTAAAAGAGAAAATCCGCAATGCCCTTCTATACGTGACTACTGCAACTTTTCATTGGTATGTAAAAATGGCATTTACTGTTAGGCTAACTGATCTACTTGATTTTTTTATATAAAAGTATTTAACTCTTTTATCAGTTTTATATCAAATCGAAAACTTAGACATATCATTTATATAATAACATGTAATATATTTTTGTAATATATAATATTTATATAATAACATGTAATATATTTTCCTTTCTTTAATTTATTTCAGTAGCCATTGTGTAAAACTTAGCTATTAATAAGTTTTTTGTATTTTAATAACACTATTCTTTATATATTATTAGAAAAGACGTTTGTATGCATCTATAGTGAGATTACTGCATAGACAGATTTCTAAAATATTTTTAATCCGAGAGGATTTCTTTTTTAGAAAAATTATTTTTCTATTTAAATTTAATAAAAAAACTAAATTTATATTTTCGTTATGCGCTTCACTAGAGCTAAATACCTCTATATTCGAAGATATAAAATAAAAAATATGTCTATTATAATAACGGAATTCTTTGATCTCTTAATACTCGATTACTCTCAATATCTCGCCAAAAAAATAAGAGAATGTTTTTTATATGTGCAATATTGGACTTCACACTTTGAATAATTTGTCACACGTAATTGAAACGTCACACGTAATTGAAATCTTAAAAAGAAATGATTTTCATAGGACATAGACGTGAATAACGATCCGTATTGTAAATAACTCAATACCTATAAATAATCGTGTGATAGTCACGAAAGAGACGCATGACGCAGTTTCCTTTGAAAATATCGAAAGAGTAACAAAATAGCCACACAATTGTGTTAGTAAAAAAAAAAGTTGTATAAATTGAATCTCCAATACCTTGATATAGCTCTATTCTGGGTAACTTTATATACCCTATATAACTGTAACGGATATGTTTTCCGCGAGAGTCACTCGCTCAACATTATATCGCGCAGTTCTTTATAGATCGTGCGTGACGACGCCCGACGACTCTTCGAGGAAGACCATTCAACACCTGACGGATGCGAGAACGCAAGGCACGTGTAATGTCATATCGACGACGATAAGCGGTGAATCAATAGTACGAGGGTAATCCGAGCGCGAAGTAATAGGTGCGGCAATCGTCGCGTCGAGGAAGTCCGGTGATCTAAAGAAAGATTTCTTCCCCTTAGCGCGGATTGGGTTCTCGGCGCGTTAACTGGGATCGAAAGACTGGTACGGAGAGCAAAGGTTTTGCGGCGGACACGTCGGGCGGGAGAGAACCGTAAGGTGAGATAGATAGAGAAGGAGCGAGAGGAAGAAAGGGGGAGACCGAGACGTGCGAGAGAGCTAAGCGGAAGAAAAAGATCCGCACGCGGGTGTGGGAGAACGAGGAGACCGAGAGGCGCAAGTGCGGTAGCACCAACGGCCAGATAATTTATTATAGCATTACTCACTGGCGGACACTTCAATGGCCAATGGGCAAGCCACGTATATACCTGCGCCTGGTGCCTCCTCTCTCTTTCTCTCTTCTGGCATAGTTGATATTATTTAGTTCCTCTCTCAGCGAGAGAAGCAGCGTCGGAAAGTGACGGTAGATGCGACTTGACCGTGGCCTCAGATCCGGCAAAACGTGTATAAATGATTTCGAGCCCGATAGACCGGTTTCGTATCACGTGCTACCGCAATTTGTCCCGGCAAATTCGCGGTTACCGGGAATACATCGCGGATTTTCGGATCACGGCGGATCCCCGCATAAATGCGCTCACGATCTGTAAACGCTCGGAATTGTAAACGCTATCTATAGAGACAGCAATAAGCAATTTGTCCCACTATCGATTTCAATCGCTTATCTCCATAATCTTCAGAGGTATCATTAAAGGAAATTTTAGTTATATTTGTTTACTCAAAGCACAAGGTAAAGATAAATTAAAGTAAATCAAAAGACTCTTAAGTCTTGTAGTATAAATTCATAAGTTTAAAATAATAATCAGTTATTGTATAACTTACATAACAACAAATATACATTTTTTTTTGCAAAAAAATTCAACGCTGAGAACTATGTTGTTTTTCATAGTTCTTCCATCATTCGCGAAAATACTAAGATGTATTCGCGTAGCACCGATCGATCGCGACAGGATAAGCTGCATCGCGTCAGGAACGATCGTTCCTCGGCCTCGTAGCCGCGTGGGGTGTCTTGAGGAAACAGTTTACGATCGGCCGAGCGATTTTCTATTTGTTTGCAAAAAAAAAGAGAAGTCGTAAACGGCAGCTACTCGCGCTCACCGCCGTAAAGTGGCCAGTTGGCGAAGGGCTGAAAGGGAGGGTTACACGGGCCATCAAGGTTGCACAATCTGTCATAGAAGTTTGGTAGGATGGGGTGGGGTGGGACGAGGGGGGAGGGCCCGGCAACCTGTTGCTTCATTGTTACTCCGAGAACGTGCACATGGTGCCGCGCGTATATAAACTGCCTTTCTCTCGCGCCTCCACACGCCGGCGCTACGGCGCGGCGCACCGTCGTGTTGCACCGGGTTGCGCGATTTCGAGCGACTCGTTTTCGTACACCGTCGCGCGATAGGCTGTTTGTCATCGCCCGCGAGAGCGAAGTTAATTCCGCGTTTTTCCTCCGCCGCGGCGCCGGCCACGGTCGAAAGCGTGGCTTTAATAAAGTTTCTACCTCGTTAGAAATAACAGACCGACAACGTACCTCTGTCGCGACCACGAGATAAACGATTTTTCCATAAAATATTCGCGAAATACTTCACGTACTTCCACTGGCGAAAATTAACGATTGTTATAATTGTATTCAACGTAATCTCTATTTTAAAAAGGACGAATAAATAGGGATCTTTATCGGAAAACACGGCTTTAAATTAAAAAAAAAAAAAGATTACAATACAATGAAGTTCAGACTTCGTTATAATATAATTTTTTAGATTTTGTAAGTTTTGAAGCTAAATAAGTAAATGAAAATATATTTTATTTCTGTCAAACTGTAAGAATGTAAAGCAAAACTATAAAATTAAATTATAGATAATTTATCATCTCTTGGAACGAGATCAATATTCTATAGGTACTTGAAACAAAAGAAAGAAGGTGTAACGATTGCATCGTCACTAACCCAAATTCTAAATTCAGTATAATAATTTCATAAAATTCAGTCTGCAAAAATAAGAATAGGGAATAGTTAGAAGTGTTCACGCTGACGGGCTCGCCGACCCGCTCAGCTGTTCGGGTGCGAAAAAAACATAAACATCGAGACAAACATAAGAAACAATTAGGCCCGTTGGCACATAGGCCGTAAATTAACGATGCGTGAACGATAATTCGATTTTTATTGAATCGCATTGCCGCAGCATGAAAATGAGTAATATTTAAATGTAATTCCGCGTACACGCGGAAAAAGAAAAAGCAACGTTTAACGGCTAGCAATTTAAAGGCCTTCGCGTAAACAATAATATGAGGAATGTTTTAGGAGACAGGTTGGGCGTTCGACGAATAATGAAGCATAATAATTCGGCTAGGAAACGTATTTTCGTGTGTAGCTATTAATTCTTACAATAAAACTTTAACTTTGCCAAACTCAAAAGACCGATTATATAAATCGATTCTGCATATGCGCATATCTGCCCCTATTAATTCCAGCCGGAAAAAAGTAACTTATAACAAAATGTATAAGTGTGAAATATCTTTTAGGACACGGATTTTTTTTCGTAAAATAAGCTGCAATGTAAGATGAATTTCAAAGACTTACCTATACGAGTATATATCATTCAAGCGCAAGCATGCAAACCAACGCGCTCCAAGCAGTACCACTCTCAGAATATACCGCGAAGAATAACGTATTCACTGTAACAACCATCTAACACGCGAATCTTCTTATTCCCAAAAGGCAAAGCTAGCACGGCTCTTCCTGACTTTGAATCTCAGACAACCGTTTCTCTCTCTCTCTCTCGCGTCACTCCATCCGCGAGCTACTCCGCGAGCTTCTACTTCAAAGGACCGATCCGTCGCTTTGCCGAGAGAAAGATGAAAGCAGGCACAAGACAGCCTGTTCTACCGTGCAACTCTCGAACTGTACTCAAACTAGCCCTCTTCTCACTTTGATTTCTCGATCTAGCTCTTCCTACACACGAATCTGCCGCTACTTTGCGAGCGACACTTGGGGCGCGTCTCTCTCAGCGAAGCGAGAAAACGAATGAGAGGGACGGGGAGCTAAAGAAAGGTCGATATCAACCGCGGATCGAGTGATCTTGACATACTGCCCGCGTCAGGCCGAAGTGGCTAAACTTAATACCGCGGCGAAGGAGAAGGCGAGGAAGGTTACCCGTAGAATCAACTCTAGTGTGTACATGACGTGCCAATTGACTTCCGCCAACTGACGTCACGTTTCTCTCTGTTTCTCTTTTTTCCTCTTTCTCTTCGTTTTCGTAGACCCGTCGGTCGAGTTGTAATTTCGACCAAACGCCGCTGGCAATTTTCTTCGTTTCTCGACACGCGAGATATCACGCGATGCTGAAAAATCACGGGATTTTAAGGTACTTGGAGAAGATTAATTTAGTCATCGTTTATATGATTCTTGCAACAATAAATGACGTTATGTGCGGAAAGTGTAAGCGTAAAATAAATCATTAGAACGGGGGATTTATTTAAATTTCCGATATTCCACTTATAATTATGTGACGTACTGAAAATAATATAGCGCTTTCATATCAATAAGAGAGACTTGACGAAGACTCATAACTAAATTTATTATTTTATTAATTTAATTTTATTTAAAATTTA
>NW_012026855.1:1318738-1324270 GCF_000956235.1 Wasmannia auropunctata
TTTATCATCTCTTGGAACGAGATCAATATTCTATAATAGGTATACTTGAAACAAAAGAAAGAAGGTGTAACGATTGCATCGTCACTAACCCAAATTCTAAATTCAGTATAATAATTTCATAAAATTCAGTCTGCAAAAATAAGAATAGGGAATAGTTAGAAGTGTTCACGCTGACGGGCTCGCCGATCCGCTCAGCTGTTCGGACGGGAAAAAAACATATCGAGACAAACATAAGAAACAGTTAGGCACGGAGCACATAAAATACATAATGAAGCATAAGCAAAACATAAGGCGGCTAGACCAATAAGAATCTTATGTAAATCAATATGACGATTTTATGCTGGCTGCTCATTGGTCTAGCCGCCTTATGCTATGCTTATGCCTTCTTATGCATTTCATGTGCTCCAGGCCTTAGGCCCGTTGACACATAGGCCGGAAAGTAACGATGAACGATAATACGATTTCTACTATTGAATTGCATTGGGCTGCCGCGGCATGCAATTAATTAGTAACATTAAAAATTTTAAACATCTTAAAAATTATTATAATCTATAAGCGACAAAAAAGGAAAAGCAACGGCTAGCAATTTAAAGACCGCGTAAATAATATATGAGGATACCGAAGGTTTTAGCAAACAGATCGGGCGACAGACGAAATAATGAAGCATAATAATTCGGCAACCAGACGCGATCGCGGACAGACGTATATTTCTCGTTTACGACTTATCTATTGTAATAAAACTTTACTGGACTTAAAAGACTGATTTTATAAACTGATCCTGCATATCGGTTCCTATTAAATCCAGCCAAAGAAAAAGTAACTTATAACAAAGCCAAAAAGGAAACATATATTACGTGCAAATTTATACACATAAATGAAAAATTAAAATTAAATTTAAATAAATGGAGAAAACATAATAAATGATGACAAAAGACTAAAAGACAGAGAATAAAAAAGCTCTCCAAAAAAAGGAATCCTATATTCCTGCATATTCAAAACTTAAAAATAGTATACAGTAAGTCTGAATTACTAAATTATACTGAATGCAAATGTAGAGCAAATTCGTTCATTTAGCTCCATTTTTATCACGGAATATTTATGCTGCAAAATATTCAGATAGAGATATATGCTTAATATATTTAAAAAAGAGACAGGTATTATATCTCTTACGTTTTGAATTACAATATTACTGAACACCGAGATTTCTGTTTCTACAGTAATCTTTCTAGTTTTTAGCTGTAAATTATTTTATAATGGATAAAACTGTAGTCTGACATCAGATCTTTCTCATGCGTAACTAAATCTCACGACACTTCGTAGGGTAGTATCTAAGAAGAAACTCCGATAATTCAAGTACTTTGATTAAACATTATACTCAGAGATGTGAAAGTAGCCAATTTCATGGTGCGCTGAGCACAGTAAGGGCACGGATCATAGGTAAGCTGCGATATAACGGAATAAAGGATTTGACATTGTCGTCCGTTTAATAAGTAGATCGAGTTAATGTAACGCGTGTTACATTAACGTACCTTTTTAATACGCGCGACGCGCACGAATTATCCAAAATTACACCGTTTACTCAGACACGAAAATTGCCCGAAATCGCGCGCATCGAAAGGGATAAACGGTTAATCCCGCGCGCTCGCATTACGAAGGAGGAAACATTCGTACAACTAATTTTCCGTCGATCCTGCCATCGGGAGCATCGAACCGTGAATCCTTACCAAATTGGCTCCCAGGAGTCTAAGACTTTAATCAGGGTGCACGTCGAGCTCCACCGAGCGCGCGGGCGCGCTCTGCGAGCAGTCGATTATTTCGTCGATTAAATCCCGGGGTATATATCGATCGGTAACTTTACTGCCTTTTATGATCCCGGCGCGCCACTGAATTATGAAGTTTTTAACTTTTCGTTTATTGCTAATAATGCACGATTTTTTTTTTGCCGAGGCAGAAAAAATAATAGAAGAAGGTAAGACGCTCGGGGGTCGTTATATCGATATCCACTGGTTTGCAGCGAGAGGCACCGTTGACTCGGATTAAATTCTCCATACAGCAGCAGTAAGGCGCAGCAAGGCGCGCCTTTAAGATGCACGTTAGCTAATAGAAGGCCCTCACTTCTCCGAGGGGAGAAACTTGCCTACTCGTGTACTTAAGAATTTAATAAACGATATCACCGCCGGACTGCCAAACACACGGGCTAAGACTTCTGTGCGCCGGGCGCAGGTTATTACCCACGTATGCGCGCTCCCGTCTCTTAGACCCGAACCTAACTGGCGGAGTTTAAGGACTTCTACCATTAACCATAGTCGGGGGCTTTCAGGTGCCCCAGCAGGTTCGCTTGCTTACAGGGAATAGGCGAGGGAAGAACCGAAAGGGTCCTGATATTCACATAATTTAGATCCAGTTAACACACGATTGCCTCCGAGAGAGAAAGAGAGAGATCGCTCGACTCCTTCCCTACCTGTCTTCCCGTTTTCCGTACTAACGACTTCGATCAACCCACACCCTGGATGCGTTCGGTTGAACACACATCGAATAAAACTGCCATCGATCTGTCTCGTGCGAACGCGCGCGCGCGCGCACACACACATACACGCACATCTCGCATTTCTCGCGCACGAGAGTTATTGATAGTTTTGTTTAGTCTATGCAGCACACGGGGGTACCTTCTCGAAATTTTGTCAGCGCGACGAACCCTTCTGAAACTGCAACATTTTGCGGTACTCTGAATTGTTGTCGAGTGCAAATGCAAACACGACGGGAAAGAGCGAAAATACAAAAATATGAGAGCATGCGAAATTGAAATAAAAACAGTGGCGAGCTATCCAAATTTTCTAAATATATTATTTAAAACGAGTATCGCGTAACTTGTGTATCGCGGCTGTATTTTCACGCGCATATGTGCGTGAAAATTCAACTCTCAAGTGACTAAAGAAGTCGTTACCACATCTACGATTAAACATAGAATGCCGCAACGTCCGGAATATGTGGCGCGGATATATACGAACAATGATACTTGTAAAATTATCAGGCAGTTTGCTCACAGTGACTCACTCCGTCCGTATGTTTTAGAATTGAATAAGCGGTCTAATAAACATTATCTCCGCTCGAGTGGCAAACAAACGGGTTAAGACTCGAGCCGAGTCAGCGTATTGCTCGTTTAGCTCGCGGTTCGACGCGAGTATTTGAAGAATTTCCTCGGCAATTCGTAGCCGAAGATTTTTTACACTCCATAAACCAGTTTATTAAGGAACGACAGGGATGGCGAAACGACGCTGCGATATAATCTAAATGCATTACTACGAAATGTTAACGCGCAGATACGTGTCACGTCCAAAGACCAATCCACGTAGATACGTGTCACGTCTAAAAGCCGATTCACGCAGATACATGTCATGTCTGAGCAAACGAAGGAAATTCGACTTGCGTACACGAAATCACGTTGATAATATATTTTAAGATTTTTGTTTTACTCCCTTTTTATATGAGGTTAATATCTCAGAATCGAATTTCCGTTCTGTTGGTTCTTAACATATTCTTAACGTATTTCAGCGTTCGTCAGTGTAAATCTGCCTTAAATCAAGCGAGCATAACTGCGCTCCGCCTACGGGAAGCGGCACGCTTGATTTTGCAGCTGCAACGAGGCAACTCAGGCAACTGTGCGTCGCTACCGTAACCGCATCATGTCGCATAAAGTCCTCCGTATCTTGTATATGTTTGACGCTTTAAATAAACCTCTGTTTATACCGTAAATGTCGCATCTCCATTTTACATATGAACAAAGTTCATTTTAGTTAAAATATTAAAATATTAAAATCAAAATGTGTTTTGACGTGAAAACATTTTATAAATAATATATTCACATTTTCAAAGGTAAAAAATAAGTTTCATTTCATTTTAGTTCCATCTTTTTGCACAAGAGATTTTTTTCACGTACATTCGTGCATTAATATTTGTGTATTAATTAACCAAACAATACGACATGAAATTATCGGTGTTAATGTTTTTACATTCATTTAAATGCAGTTTTACACAAAATAACATATTAATAGATAGTATATCAAGCAGATTTGCAATTCATATGTGAGTATGTTTCTGTACGTGTGGCAACTCCCAACATTTTCTACACAATTTCATTTTTCGTCGTTGCATTGTAATATTTGCTTTAATATCCTCCGACTGAAAGCTTATACCGTTTACTTTCCTAGCTTGCGGGATAAAAATCGGACAGAGAGCTTTTATGCGAATTTTGCGGAAACAGCATTACGTTTAAATAAGTGGAAGAAAAATGCTTATTCGAAGATTTTCTGATGTTAAAAATTATAAGTTATGAAAACGGCAGGGCATAGCCTAGAATATTTTTAGGGAGACATTTCATTATTTTTCCGATACGTCGCGTTAATAATGCAAATAAGGAAAAGATCGGAAATGATTCATAATGGCATACGTTTAACACGCCAAGTCCGGGTACGTAATTCCGCGATTTTATTTATTTCGGTTGTGCGAAATTAATAGTTGTTGACGATTTAATTGCAGTCGTGTTTACAACTCCGTGACGCTAATTTTCTCGCGAAACAGTAAAACCGTTTGCGTCGTCCTCTCTAAAGCCTTCAGTAAATAACAATTTTTCAGCGAAGTACCGCGAAAGAGCAGGAACGTGTCGAGGCGAGTATTGATCCGGCTCCGGCGTGGCCCAATTACAATATTTTATTGAACTATAACCACGTCCGTGTCGAATATAGAAAAAAAACACGGCGCCTTTTCGTTATTGCGAGATTAGAGGCGACGCGAGCCGAGCGAGATGGCTCGGTGCGCGAGCGTGTCTTATCATTTGTTCCAACAGCGTTATCATTGTCTAACAACTACTAACTTGCCCGCCGGCCGAAACATTTCTCGCGTAGCTGACTAATGACCTAATAGTTTAGATAGCGAGACGTAGAACAAGCATTACTCGTTAGAGGGACGACCGTGGTGACCGAGCTTAGCCGGGAATCGGTATAGGCGAAGTGGGACACCCGTTCGACTATTCGTTATCGAGCTTTCAAAATATATCCGCGCGCTTCATTACAAATTAACCGCGACGTTCGTCGCGATTCTCGCGAATCAGCTCAAGCGCATTAAAACGCAACAAGCGCGAACGAATCGCCCTATTTAATACCAGAAAGCGAGAAATGTATCTCATTACCGAGTGAAAGGAATTTCAGTCGGTATCGTGAGTGTGTGTGTAACACGTAATAATTTCCTATTCGCTTGTGCGGAGGAATAAAAATAGTAGACGCGGTTCGATTTGTTCGTATGGAAATTCAATTCCGCATCGTTGTTTACGCGAAATCTCGCAAAAATAACTGTACATTTGTATAACTTTGTGACGTGCTGAAAAGCGCGGCCGCGTCGGTCCCAGTTTATACGGAGTCTCGGAGCTTTAAATTCACTCGCGAGAATTTAATTTTTGAGCAAGAGATCCCTATGGGAGAAAAGGGGAGGGGAGAAAAAAGCGAGCCGGAACAAAGCTATCTCAGATTTTCACCCCCC
>NW_012026855.1:1324290-1344952 GCF_000956235.1 Wasmannia auropunctata
CTCCTCCCGTGCAGTCCGATCGCGCGAATTGTCGGCACGCGAGGTGTAGCGTCTTTGTTGCGATGAACCGGCGAGAAGAGATCCCCGAGACGGAAGTTTTCCGCCTCGCTCCCGGCGGAAGCGAATAGGCGGGTGATATACGGTAGCTCTCAGCAAATTAAATGAGGGTGGTTTGCAGTGCTGACACGTACACCCGTTCGTCACACCCTAACCACACACGGGCCACCCTTTACTTATCGCCAAGGGGGAGGGCGGAGGGGCGGGAAGGAGAGAGGCAGAAAACGCGAGAGGAGATGCGCTCACCCCCGCGCCGATCGGCGCCCGGACGCCCGAAATTGAACTGCAGCATCGATGATAATGGCCGATGCATACTTTAGGCGTATGCGGCCGAAAAGAGGCCACCTCGAGATCTTCGCCGTGTGATCTAACCGGTTCCCCGAGACGTGAGCGGCTTGAAAGTTTCCGGCGAAGAGGCATCGCATCTCGGGAAGTTGCGCCGAACTCGTTAAAAATGTACGTAACCAGTGCGCCCTAAAACTCACTTTTTTCGCTAGGAGGTGCGCGTGCGCGCGCCTCAGCCTGCGTCTTAAAAGAGATGAAAGAATGTTGTGCGGCTTTTCATTTCTGCTCTCTGCTTGTGCTGACGGGAAGGCATTGATCTGAAATATTTATCGCGACGGAAGACGCCAACGGCACGGGGGAGATTTCGAGAGCTCCCACGCGACTTCGTAATTTCGCTCGGTATACGCCAACGTATTTCCGCTCGATTAATATCATTATCTTCTTTACATCTTTAGGTTGATCATATTTCTTTCAGAAGCAAGAAACGATGAAGAATCTCGTATGAATTTATATACCAACGTTATACTTTTGATTTTGACGTGATATATTTGATTGAATTAGATTTGCAGAGAAAAGATATAAGACAATTAAAAGTGAAAAGTGAAAAAGTTGACAATTGAAACTGTGAATTCTACGCAAATCCGCAGCAGTAAATTAGTATTATATGAGTTACAGATTTTTTAAAAATTTAATTATACAAGTTTGTAATACATGTTATTATTTTATACAAAAATTTTTGCAATTTAATTAGACTGTGGATTTAATAATATAATTGCAAAAATTTCAAGATCTTACTTTAAAATATTAGTATACTTTTACGCAATTGTTTTAGAATTTATATATTTTTACAAATCTTTATAATTTTTAAAAATTCTATATAATAAATTCTGTAGCTAAAAGAGAGCACAGTTACATAATTTCTTTAAAAAATATTCGTTCAAAAATACGGTCTTTTATCGATATTTTTAAAATTGACTTGATTGAACTTGTGCAATTATAAAATTTATAATATTAGTTACAATTAGTTTTAGAAATAGATATACGCTTGATGTGAAGATATTTATTGCTCCATGTAATGCCTTTATTAATGTAGAGTTACCGTAAAAGTAGTTGACGTTGTATTAATATCGCGAGTATCGCCTCTTTCGTTCCAGAAAACGAATTTGTTATTATGGGCCAGAAGCATTTCGCAAATTAAATTACATTTGACGTATTTCGTTTAACGCGCTAGTCACAAACTTGAGATTAAATTTCCGGCGCCATTGTCTCGGCTCTCGAACCGTGAATATCGCTGGGCTCACCTTAAATTCGAGACGCGTCCGAACTCGCAAACTTGTAAAATGCAATTTGCTGGTTTAAGAGTAACATCGCCGTCCAGTACTGTGCCCGAGCTGCATTATTCCCCGTTATCCTCTTCATTATTTATACCGCTATTATGCAAGATTGTAAATTAACTTAATCCTTAAATTTGATAACGCATTTTACGAGAGACATCTCTATTATCTGTTGCATTCTCTCTTGTCCTCTCTTTTTTTTAATAATAAATCTGTAAAATTTGATAAACAGTTTCTACGTATAGAAGCAATATAACTCAACGAAAATCGCTTCAGTAAAGATCGTTATAATAATGTTTTGAATTTTTTGAAAACTCTATTATATTTCTTTTGCATTTATCTACATTTATAATGTAATTTTAAGCTCTTTATGTGAAATATGATATAATAATTACTTACTTGTGATAATTTTATTCAATCATGTACTTAAATTTGATCAGATTAAACCTAGGATTAAAATATATTTTAAAATTATTATGTAATATAAATTCAAGATAATTACATACAATACGTTTTATTTTATATAATAATAATTTAAATATTAACTGTAGAATTAGAATGCTTGAAATATTAATGTGACTTTTACTTAAAGATTATTTCAAAAATGAGATATCGATGTCGTTATAATCGATGCATAGCATAACGTTGCCGAGCATCTTGTATTCACGTAACCATATCACATAACCGTTAATGTACCCTTTATGCAATGCATGCACGTACAATAATCTGCGAATATTCGCCAATAGCACACTCGCAGAAACACATATTGCCGCATGAGAAAATAGACGACTGAATAGACGAAGGTTAAAATAAGACTACGACACGCGCGGGCGTACGTGGAAAAACGAACACGCAGATTCAGTAATTTATTCACGGCAAGCGGAGGGCATTATGCCGAGGGCGGGCGCTATCAAGTCGTCACCTTTTAATCATTATAACTTTATCGTGCCGCGATACGTAACGTGAAGATACACGGGGTGGTTCGGATTACGTGCCGCTTCGCATTATAAACGTCCCGCGGCGACCAATTTTGCGAAATTATGGCGATCTCGCCGGCGGGTAACGCCGCAGTCGTGGAAACGGGCATTAATATCGAGCGTGCGAGACGTTCAAAGGCAAGCCGCGGTGGCGGCGGCGACCAACCGCCGCGACCCTTTTGCCAGTCCTCTTATCGCATCCGCACGCCGGCGGGATATGAAGCTATCAGTTTTAAGCCGAGCGAACTCGCGACCCCGCGCGCCCCGGCGCGCGGCGCGGCGCGGTGTGGCGTCTCGCGCGCCGCGAGGCGCACGGGGATGCGGCGACGAAGTTTGCGAACTTCGAAATTGATATTGTCGGATATGAAGTTCCGTTTACGGGCCGCAATCTTTTTCCACCGCGCGGATAACACGCATGGCGGCGGGCTGGCCCGAAAGGACCGAAGTAAACTTCCAGATAATATTGCGGCGCGCCGGCGAGAGGGTGAGGGAAAGGCGCGAGAGAGAAAGAGACGGCTTTATTTATGCGGCCAAGGGCCACGGGCTTAAGTGCAACAAATCGATTAGCGTGGACTTTATCTTCTTTCCGCGTTTCAACCTCTTTCCCCTTTTTTCTTTCCCTCCCTCCTTTTCTGGAACACCGTTGAAACACGAAAGCGAGTTCTACCTGCCGCCGCCTAACTCCAGGGCTCGTCGCACGAGCTTAGAATCGGGGCCGCTCGGCTCTGGATACAGTTAAGTACAAAATGTAGTAACGACAGGGGCGGGAACGCGATTTTCCCCCCTCGTGCTCTCGCAACATTACCCGAGCCGGGCTCCTCGGGTGTATCCGCGGCGGCGAGATACGGAGCCGCAGCTATCGGTTTCGAGTTGACCATGCGTCAGATATTAGGTGGCAGCTAAAGTTGCCGGGAGTTTCCGCGGAAGAAAACCGCTCGGACATGTCGTTTCATCCGAAAGTCCGATACACCGCTCGCGGATCGATAACCCGCCCTGCTGCTTTGCGGGGGCGTGTACTACCGCCGCACATAATTCCGTACGTAATATCGCGACAGGCACGCGGCTACTAAATTCGGAAACTTCGACAACTTCGAACTTCGCCGTTCGCTCCAGCCTCCGATCTTCCACGTGGCGTTAGGGACAGGTTGCCATTTACGAGAGACGATACTCTCATCGACGATAATGGAAAGTATCGAAAACCAAAGCCATTTCCCTCATTCCTCTCTCTCTCTCTCTCAACATTTCGTTTTCTGTTATCAATATTTTGTTATATTACATTTCTTATTTTTTTGAATCGTCATTTTTATCAAAATGTATTTTTGCTAAAAAAAACATTGTAAAATCAACAATCTAAAACAATCTACATATACCGCTTAGATCGATAACTTCATATTTCTAAAATAATAATAAATCGAAACTACGTGATACATCACAACTTTTTCAGATTTTATAAAAGTATTTTTAAACTCAAACATACACTTGTAACAACATTTTTATATGAGACGCTATAGTATAGATTATTATTAAAACCATTTCTTCCAATATACCGCAAAAATTACCTTTCCGTTTTTATTATTCACGATTCCATATATATACTTTCTTATTAAGTTCAAACTACGGGGTTAACCGCTGTTTCCGTAAGTATAACCAACGGGGAATTACCTCTGGTGTTGCAATAAACGTTGCGTATATTTTTCTATCGGGAGAAAAAAGGAAAAGGAGTCTACGCTAACCGATACATCATGTTTCGCTCGAGGTAATACGTCTGGTATATTTTCTTACATGGCAAACTCGAAACTCACTTTTAAATACCGCTCTCGACCTTCTAACGCCTTTTACGTGGCCTGCACGGCGCTATTATCAGCGCTAACAGCGAGTTATGAATACGGACCGCGCGCGGTTTCTAAGTGCATTAAGTATGCGGCTCTGATAAGGGCACAAAAGAGATTAAGGGAGGGGCGAGGGAGGGAGGGGAGGGAGGGTGCACAGGGAGCCGTAGGGATGTGATACCGCGTTTTATGGGCCGACACTAACGATTTTAAATGAGGCGAAATGCGAGAAGACCCGCGTGTAAGTAGAAGCGTATACGATGTGCACGCGCAATATTGTCTCTCGCGAGTGTACACAGCGGATTAAACGGTACATACCCCTACCGTGGAAATTTCTAATTTATGAAGCGTACGACGCGCGAAACGCTATTGCCTGGCATGTAGAAAGAGTCGCGTATGCAAGATGTTACTTCATCGGATTATATGTCGTCGGGAGAAACGTTGCTTTATTACGGACGACGATAGCGCGATGTTTCGTGAGAGCGAGATGTTTTTACGAGATGTGTCGATGGGGAGGGTCGTTATTATCGTTAATAAAAATCGATGCAGACAGAAACAATGAAATTGGCTCATTGCGAGACGTCGTTCCTTCTCAATGACAACGAGGTCCAATCAACTCGATAATCCGCGCGTTCGCACCCTGTTATCGATTCCATGAGGGATAGACGCCACTTGCGATTATAATCGGAATGCTTCTTATTGTCGTCACGCGCAGAATATCCATGACAACGGTGAAATAGAGAACCAGAATAAACCAGAAGACGCAAAAAAAATTTGCCTTTTCAAGAACAAAACAGGTTAAAATGATACACTTTCGAACATAGTACAACTCTGAACGAAATAAGATTTGAATCGAATTTTCAAGGATCAAATTTGATTGTTCCCTGTTTGATGGTATTCTTTAGAACTCTCTACACAGTGAGAATTCAGAGTTGCCAAACTTGAATTCGAAATTGGATTCAAATTTTTTCAATTCGTTCAATTGTACCACTTCACTCTACATCTACACATATTCATGACATTTGATAATTGTCTTTCAAAATAAGTGTTATTCTCTTTTTGCAAAGTATATAGCTACATTCTATACACAATTTATAAATTTGTATATTGTTAATCTAATAAACAAATCATTAGAATTAACTTGTGTAGTTTATAAGTTTGTATATTGTTAATCTAATAAACATATCATTAGAATTAACTTCTGTATTTTTAATTATAACGTTGAGAAATTGTGCCCTGAAGAGATTAATATAATCTCAAGTAAAAAGAAAAAACTCTTTTCAATAAAAAATATCAGATAGTACGCGACCGCCATTAATTTTCGTGAATGTATGCAAGCGATATATCTGACATTGTGCCAAAGAAGTTGAAAATAAATTCTTCGCATGAACGCGATTGCTTCTTCACGGCGGAAAAACACATAAATACCCGTCAACGACTTACTCGCGTGACGAATATTTAAGCGAGATACTTTGCTGAACTTTCCCGTCTTCGACCTTAGTGCCGGAGGTTCCCGTCATACCGTGATGATGAAACGAACCACCCCTTCCGGGGAAAGTTACGACGGTGTCGGCGAAAGGTAAAAGTAGCAAATTGGCCGTTTGATTCTCGATCAATCAGGCGGCGGCGCTATTTGTGGCAATAACCAATGTCAATACTCCTTATTCCTATCACGCACCGCGAGCGCTACAACGGCGAAATGGAAATCCGTGTGCTGAATTCGCACGGGATCACGTCAGAAACTAAAAGTTGAAGCAGCGATATTACTATGCGTAGCGTAGACGGATTGTTGCCAAGATGTTTGAGAATTGATCGAGTTTTCGCCGATAGGTATGCTTCGAATCGACATTTGATTCCTAAAGTACGGGTTACATCTTGCCTTCAGTTACCAATATATAGTTTTATCACGAGGCAGTATATTTGTTTAAAAATATATAACGCGCTAGAGAAGCTTGGTAATTATAGAAAAAGTAAATCTAAAAATATATGAGGCTCTCGTTAATACATTTTTAAGTAAAAATAGCTCAACATTAGCTTGCATATAAAATAGCTGCTTCGTGATTTCATAGTGATTTAGATAAAGTGTTAAAAAAAATTTTGATAAAACTAATCTAATTAAGCTGTAGTGTTAAGTTGTATTAAATAAAATGTTGGGCATTCATCTTTCCGTCATTAAACGTAGAACGCGTTGTTTTATGTAATCTTTAATTTTTTTATTCTAAAAGATGTTTCTTGAGGTATTTTTTATACGGACATGGAAAGGGCAGGCTTTTGAAAAGGCTGAAAGGGTTAAACGCTCAAAAGAAGCTTGATGCAATCCACCGATTCAATAACTTTCATCTTGCTTTCGACGCAATGTCTGGCTAACCAAAACGACCTCAAAAGACCGAAGAGGGTGAGAAAAATCGCAGAATCTCACGACGAGGGCTTTTCGAAAAAACCAGAGTCAGCATGTAGGACACTTCTGTCTGGTCGGGGAAAGTCCTTGAACCGCCTAGAGTCCATGGGAGTCGTAAAGTGCCGCGCGCGCTTCTCGAGAACGTGGAGAAGTTAAGATGGTACAACGTAGAGATAAAACATGTACTTCTGACCGTCGTCCAACGTGCCTTTTGATCTCGACGGGCTACAGCCACCTTCAAAGAACCTCGTTCCGCTTGCCAAATGATTCTTTCACGTGAATATATTCCACTACATGCTCTCCACTCCCGATACGAAAGCATCGCCCATACAATTAAATTAATTTGTTTGTGACATCCTTTAACCATCCTCTCATATATTTCGCGTGGTCGCGTTAGACCCTTTCAGTTGGGCTTAAGAGAGAGAGAGAGAGAGAGAGAGAGAGAGAGAGAGAGAGAGAGAGAAGAAATATGTATATGCTATCTACTAATAAAATTAAAGTGTCCAATCGGTTTGAATTCAACCATAAAAACTGTTTTGTTGCACTAACAAAGTTTTTTTTTTTTTTATTGAATTGTACATTGGTACGTAAAAACGATACGTTGTTTATCGCGTCCATATGTATTAAATTAATGCATTTGTTAGATTAACTTTATGGAAAACGCATTTAATATATCAGATCATGATTCTTCTTTTAGCGAGCGTATTCAATGTGTATCGTTTAACGATATCGAATGAACACAAATGACTGCGAATACGAGACTCGCGTTGCGTCTAACGCGAATAAATCGATTACGTAAATTGCATAAATGCGAAACTGTGGAAACTCGCATTAGCAGAGCGCATATTCGATCGTTAGCGATACGAAACTTGGGGCCATAATCGCAGGCGTATCTCTACGCGTATCTCTGTACGTGCATCTCCACGTGACTCTCGCTCGCCGAAGGCGCTAATTTCGAGACGCGCTCCTCCCGCGCGCGGCTGCTGATGTGAAGAAGACGTCACGAAGCGCGCGGGGTTCGCGCGCGATGCGAGAGCGCGCGCGGCGCGAAGGCTCTCTTACTCTGCGCACGCGTCGCATCACAATGGATGGAGAAACGGGGAAATCCTCGTGTGGCTATACGGAGGCCCGTGTATCGGGGCAACGGAGAGAATAAAGAAGGGGCGCTCTCGCGCGCGCTCTCGGCGGCCGCGGGCCGTGGACCCCGGTCGTTAAAGACTCTAAAGCGTTTACGGCGCCGTGTTTCACCGGGCAGCGATGTGAAACAGTTACACAATTATCGAAAAACCATTACGCCGACGTCGGCCGAGCGCTAACGGTACGTGTGTACCGCGCGGGCGAGCGTGCTCGCGCGCGGGGTGTATCGGTGGTCCACGACGTACATATACACGTTCCCGCTCCGCGCGAGTGTATACGTATACGTGGCACGTCCGTGTCCGTCCCGGGCCGGACTCGCGTAAGCAGACGAACCCGTGATTTATAACTCCCGCTCCTCGTAAATATACGCGCGACAATATATCTCCCGGACCTGTCGTGGAGAGAGAGCAGGCGCACTCTTTTCGAACGAGAGTTCCTTTTCCTTTCTCCCGCCACTCCGCTCCCCCCCCCCTCGTCGTCTACTCTCCCTGCTACTGTTCTTTTTTTCCACTCTCGCGCCCCTTTACTCTTCTTCTTTATTTCTTCGCCGCCGAGCGATCGCGAGCTGTGACGAACGGGGCGCGAGCGGGTTCATCGACGAGAGCGACCGGCCATCGCGGCGCGGCGAGAGGACCGATCGAGTTTACGATCCTCGTAAAATAAATCAATAAGCGCTGTTTTAAGGGCCTACCGAACGTTACGATGCCCCAGCCTCTGCAGTCTCGGCCTCTCTCTGCCTATACCTATACCAACCTCGGGGAAATTATTTCCTTTTCTGCCCTTGCGGCGTCGATGCCTCCGCGGGGACACCCGATTTTTAAGAAGGCGAATCGTAACTTGTTTCCTATATTGTCGCCGGTACGTCGTAACGATATCCTTCCCGGACGTATATAACATCCTACGGATTTCGCCTCGATCGTGAAATCCGCGATCCGAAATGCGCCGCCAGCGAGGTGGAATTTTTACAGCCGCCGCGCCGTTACGATTACGATTGCATATAGGATATTTCGTGTGACGGAACGAGAGTTTAATTAAGTATACGCGGGCTCGCACGAGGCCGTTTCCGTGGCCGGGGCTCGGAACGGGCCGGGGATGGGGCAGCGGGGGCCTCCTCATTACGTCGGAATTCGCGTAGAATTAAAATGGACAGCTAAGTGATCGGCTTATTTACAGCGCGCGGCCGTAAATCGAGACACGCCTGCAACGCGCCGAGCGCACAGAGTAAATAAAACACTCGAGATGCCCGCGCGCTCTACGTAACTCCTCGATAAATATTTATAACCGCGGTAAGAGCCAACAAGGTATATTATGTTTAGACGCAAGAGTCGGAAAAAGAGGCGCCCACCTTCGAAGTCGTCCCGACCCTAGTTACGTACACATATTTTGAGCGCGACGGGCAATGCCCGAGCTACAATGGTTATACGACTGGCTGTAAATCTTAATTCTCGTTGCATTTCTCGGGCGTACGTCATTTCTACGAGATCCCTTTCGACTTATCTTTACTGCCGTGGCGCGTAAAGAGCGTTCCCTATACACGAAGGTATTCCCTTAGGTAAGGACAAGCCCTTCGAACTTTAACTAGGTTTCCCTTTGTCACCATCCTTTTTTTTCCGATCTCGGGGCAAATAATTCATCCCAACGTTACCTCTACGCTCGCCAGTCGCAGGTACATCACATAAATTCTTGTGACGAGGCCTTTTCAATGTAAATACAAAATGTAACCGAGAGAACCGGTAAACACACTTGGAAGAACATAAATTCTTGTTGACAAAAAAAAAGCGTCGGTCAATGGCATTCAACGGTTTTATTTATATACCCGATTATTAATTTAAAAAATTGTACAAGACAAAACTCGGATGAAATATAGGTGTTGCAATTTGCTGAGTCTTTGTTATATTGTGGTTACGTTATCGATTGTGAACAATGTTATTGCACCATAATGCTCGTGCTCTCTGAATTTCTCTATTTCTGTAGAATCAGTATTATATTTTGAATCGCGTCCGAAGCGCAGCTGTCGCTCGCGTTAGGGAATCTATCTCGCGAAGCTCACATCCTGTCAGACGCAATTTACAACGGCGCGCACTGCCGCCACGGCGAAATAACAGCATCCAATTACAGCACCTCGTTTGAGACAAGTGTTAACGCTTCCATAAAATATGCGAGCCTGATAACCGCGGCCCGGTAACGGGAAGAGTTATAGCGACGGGGACGAGCGGCGAAGCGCGCTAAAGACTCAGCACTCGGGGAACAAAGCGATCCCTTGTCTTGCCGGGCAACAACGTGTAATGATCCGTGGGCTACGCGCACGCTCGTCTATCTGTACGAAACGATAATCGACCGGCGCGCTCGTGTCCGCTCGACCGATACCTGTTGCGCTAATATTTTGAGAGAACCCGCGAATTAAACCCAATACTGCAAAAGCGTTAAACCGACGACGTGTCAGATTTTAACAAATGCGCTCGCTCGCGCGCCCAGCTTTCTCGCCTCGCCTCTCCGTCTCGGAGAAACGAGTTGCCGCTCGACCGCGTCATTTTATATCCTTTAGCACGTTTCTATTAGCACATCTCGAGCAACGGCTGCGCAAGCCGTGCTAATTTATGCCGTGTCTCCTTGGCGCGCTACTGCAACGTAGAAATTTAATTAAAAGTGCAAAGCGTAATTAATAGAGCGAAACCATATTTATGATACGCCTCTCGCACACGCACACCACCTTTGCAGCGCGACGCTGTTGTTAATTAATATTACATTCGATACGTTCAATTTTAATTCGCCTCCCAATCATAACTGCGATATTATAATACTCGTGGCCGTGTGTCCACAGCACATTTAATCTAAAATTAATATTCTTCCAGGCTACATAAACATCTGGTCGATTAAGATTTAATTATTTTGACATACCTAGTAGTGCCAAAGTCCTAGGTATTCAAAGAAGATTGATGTTATCAAAGTCGATACTAGTTTTTGAATCTTAAACATCTAAGTATTAAAAAACATGAGGAAGCTAAGTTTCAAAACTAAATTAAACTTGTTTTTCCCAGTAAAAATCGAGCGCTTACTTTATACCTAAGAATTTCAGTTTCCTAATTATTTCAAAATATTTTAATAATTAATTAATGCAACGCGCATAGCTGAATATTTTTTTTTTAAAGTTGAGCTCATTTGTCCAAGATGTAGTTAAAATAAAGATGCTTTTACAATATACAATTGTAATCCTATATAACGATATATTATGTCTTATACGATGTATTCTCATGTTATTATACACGAATTTCGAATAGAGAGACTTGCTACATATCACACATATGCGTGCTCGCTAATGACGTTACACGCATTTGTTTGCTCGCCGAGGTTTGCTAAACCCCCCCACTAATCAAACTAATTAAGGGTTAAATCGAGCTGAACATTCATGAAGCGCAGCTAACTAACGCGAGAGAGCTACATGCGATTCGACTGTTCGGCGAGCGCAAAATGTGACACGATGTTTTCTTATTAGATTCGCGTATTGTCTCACGTAACTGCCACCGTTATACGTGTGTCAACAAGTCTTAACGAAACGCCATATCTTTCGTCGCTAAGAGAAATTGATTATCGGTTGTTGTTTCCCTCGCAGGGCGAATCAAATTTCACGTTTGTAAATCACAGGCGGATTTAATATCGCGGAAGTCGCGTTGCACCAGGCGGCATGCAGCAAATAATCTTCCTTCCTTTTTTGCTCGCATCCCCCGAGCATCTCGTTCCGACTCGTCGCCACCCACAGCCCACTCTGCCAGGAGTACGGATAATCTCCCGTGTTTGCATGCGTCTCTCACGGACTCCGATCGGACTTGATCCCGACAAAGCGAATTTTCAACGCCGCGATACACGGAAATGAACTTTACCCCGCCGATTATCGGAATGAACGTTATTCCGCTTTCATTCAGTTAATCTTCGCGTCCGTCATGCGGTAGCCGGACGCGTCTAAAAATCTGTTTCGCATTGGAGAACATTTCAATCTCTTAATTTTATTAAAACTTTGTTTTTCACCATTTAGACAATATTATAATATTATATCGAGTTTATATATTTACGTTAATATTATTGTCAAATTTATATATCTATCTGATCAAAAGACAATTCTATTACTGTTACGTAATACTAAGTCATCTTTCTCTTGCACGTCAAAACATAACGATATCAAGTGAAATATGAGATACATATCCTATGAGAAGTGTAAATACGCAACTACAGAACTAGTGTCATAAGGTTTCAATCTCAGAAGTACACTGATTATGCTACACGCCTAAGAGATGTAACAAAAAAATAATTTACCAAGTAATCGCTTGCAATTGTCAGCAATTAAGAGAGTTACGTCAGCCACCTCGAAATTTTAACTGAGAATTCCTGCTTCATTGGGCCTATACGAAGTTAGCCCTCCACTTTTAGAATTAACTTATTTCGACAGTCGTGCTGACTTGTGCTAAGCTAGCAACAACTTAAATATGCAATTTTATATTATTAAAATAACTGATACAAATGTAAACGTTAATTGTATGCAGAATCGTATAAAATTATTTTTTATTATAACTTCTTTTTATTACCATTTAAAAGTAAAACTTTAGCACAATGTTAGCACAATTGAGAAAATTGAAAAAAATAGAAAATGGGAGCTGATTAAAAAAATGTTTTTTTTATTTTTTGGCGTTTTTTCACATTATGGTTTTAATATTCTAGCACAATGTAGCATAAACCTAGCACAATTCAGCACAACTGTCGAAATAAGTTAATTCTGAAAGTGGCGGGCTAACTTCGTATAGGCCTTCATTAGATGTGTGCTCGATATACTGTGCCTCGTTCATTCTCTTCACGCCATACGCTATTATCCCGTTCCGTGACAAAACGATATAAGACGCGTACGTATAGTCACCGACATCGAAGTTGAAAGCTGCGAGCCCCTGACCTTCAGGGTTAACGACGCGAAAAATATAACGTCGTGTCGATAACCGATGAAACCGTGTGGATGGCTCATATTAGTGTTTCCTTGTCGGCTCTCCCGTCATATCTGCCCGCTACTTTTTGGTCGGTCGATTAAGAGCTCTCTGCGATGATCTCGACGGCAAGGTCTGCGGCGATAGGGGCGTCGTGACGATTAGAGTGACATAAGACAGTTACATATTATTTTCAAGCGGATAAGATATGATTGATAAAATTCAAATGCGCACGTCGAGCAACATAAAATCGATAATTTAACATGGCTTGAAATTGTATTTAAAACCATAAATAAATATACAGAATATATATTTAGAATTAAATATTAATTATAGATTGTATAAAATTAATCCGAAATTGACTGTTTCTCAGCGTATATTATTTTCATAAAATAATATTATTCGCCGCAACTTACTAATTTTCAAGATTGAAATATTTTTGTAAGCGACTTTTAAATTAACTATTTATGCCATAATCTCGGTCACTTGAAATTACCTGAAGAATAAAGTTATCAAAGTATGACGTCAACAATTCGCGAAAAACTATTCATATTTAATCGCTTACCATTTAGAAATTGTTTATGGTTTGCGAATTTTAATAAAATTTTTTAAAGTTATTTAAAATTAATAAAAAATTATTACTAAAATACAACCATTATTCCGACATATATTTTAATATTTAATGTTATACCATTAAAATATATTAGACTGTTTCAATAGATATAACACAGTTACGTTCATTCATATAATATTGACAAAATTAATTATGTTAATAATATAATTAATATTAAATAAATAACATATATATTGTTATATAAATGGGATAATAATAATAAATATCCTCTGTTCTTCAAATCAACGTCCGATAACACATTAATCGCGCTGTAATAGGAATTATTTACTGCAAACTTATGTATGGAATCAACAACGGCGAGAAATTGAAGGCTGCGAAACTTTGCAGCGTAATTATTCTCGTACGAACATTTTAAAACAAGGCAAACTTGCGTAAAAATTCAAAACTAAACCTGTGGTTGGTACATAAGTATCGCTATTCAGTTAATTGTAAAAACTTTTTTACGAAAAAAAAGAGCTATTCATGCTGTACATGTACACTCATCACGTAGGTGTATATGTGTTCGCATAAAAAGGAAAGAGGCAGTCTATTCAGCGAAATGCTACTCCAGAATAACATAGAACAAATAAAAAAGAAACCGTGAATGGATTCAGTGAATTTTTGGATTTTAAGAGTTGTAAAAATAGTACAAACTTCAACTGGAAACGCGTTGAAATGAATCTATATTGTCGGATAGAAAGGCAAAGTGTGTTTTAACTTTCATGAAATTATTCTGCGAAAATCTCGACGAAAATTCAGAGTGGGCCGAAGAAAAACGGGAAATTTTCTCTGCGTGTAATTAAAATTAATTGAACAAAGTTTTCCGAGTTTTTTATTTTACTCCTTTAAATTTTTCCCATTTCTTTGGCTCACCTTGTATATCGAGGAGAATGAACTTGCGTTATATTCGCTCGCCTTTAAACGATTTATCGTCGCCTCGCCCGTTGCGCGAAAACGTCCAATGAGTTTAGTTAACTACCGACACTGCTAATTATTGCGCAAGCTGCAATTAGGATCCAGATCGTACGCTTGATAGAGCGCGGTCGATCGTTCGTGATTTCTGTACTTGCATGTCCTGCGTAAGCCCATTCGTATTTATAGCAGCTGCACGCTCCAGTGAACATTATTGTCGCGAACAATGAAACCAGTTCGGGCAAACGTTGGAAAGGAGCTTGAACGTCCTTCTACGGATAACGGTATCTCCGGTTAATTAAAAAAAAAAAAAAAAGGAACGAACAAGAACGAACAAAATAAGAAAACTTTATCCAGTATTTTAGAATATCAATATAAACTTAAAAAAAAGATTGTCGCATGATTAAACAGCATTGTCGCAACGATCGATGCATACGCATTATGGAATATATAATCGATATATTATTTATACGGAACAGTCACGTGTGGTATATAATTGGTGAAATAGGCATCTGACAAATGGTTTTTAATATACGTATTTGTATACTGTAATTTATGTATTCTCGTTATGCAGAACGACGCTCGCCACAACGCGAGCTAATAGAATGAGCTGAAAAATATATACTTTTCGCTCGGCATGGCTGCCATAATTTATTCCGCACCGCCGTGAGGGCCATAAATTTAAATTTAAATGCACGGCATCATCCTAATGCTGATTCGCAACGACTTCTAATCGTCGCATTTAAATCACGACAAATCGCTTATGGAAGGAAATTAAGAGATAAGCCGGATATATACACTTTCGCGCCATACGCACAAATGATGTATAAACTCTAAATATTAAATATATCCCATTAATTTTCTTATCTTATTGTAAATATTTTAATTTTAAAATAAATATTAAACTTAAATATATCACACAGACAAATATATCGAGTTATACGTATTTTGTTAAGACATACTTTGCTAATTTAACTTTGTGAAATTGTAATTATAATATAACATTTTTAACTTTAATTTTAATTTCTTGCTAAATTCTATTTCAACATATACTTATGTGTAGGAATGCTAGCAATTTTTCCAAATATTTTCCTGAAAGATTTTTATGCAGGCGGATTTCTTGTAAAAAAAAAAAGATCATAGTAGAAAGAAAATATCTTAGTAATTATTATTTCTATAAACATCATTATCTCTGAGAAATGTAATGGCTTAAATGCTCTTTCATCTCATACTGTGATTTTAAAAAGTTGAGAAAGGACAACTGGTCGTAGCCCCGTGGATGAGTCGGCGTGTTAAAAGAACTCGGGGCAGGCTCAATGAACGGTTGACGATTTTCAACAGCTCTCCGAACGCGAGTGTCAGAATCACTCTCTACCAAATGCTCGCGGCGAGCAACAGGGGAACGGGTGCTGACTGCGCGTTTGATACGATGAATGTAGTCATTGTTGTTCTCTGCCATTCACGATACGGATACGCGAACGCTTGCTCGTTCGGGGAACCGTGTTTCTCTGTTCGGCAAATCAACGTCCGATAACGCGTTAATCGCGCGTCGATGACGATTATTGCCAGATTCACGACGACGCTTCGTTATAATTCATAGCAATTCACATCGTGATCAGAATTAGAATTTTGTTGTCGTTAACTGGCTACGCGTCTATCTTAAAGTAGGTTTTACAAAATTTTTTATGTACGATTATTGAATTGATTTATTTTAACAAACTAATTTCTGTGCTTTTTTGTGATTTAACAAAAAAAAGATATCTTTTCTTGCAAAGATTTTACTATTCATATTTCTATATAAATTAATTCTACAATCTATGTATTTCATTTATTCTTATTTCATTGACTATGTACATGCTTATCTTATCAAAATACTTCGATTATTCAATCAGAATTTTATCTTCAAAAGATAAAATTCCAAAAGATTCGATTCCTTGTATGTGTTACTTCTGGGAAAGATAACATACTATCAAAAATCATACTCAATTAAAAACGTACATATAAATACATTAAATTTAAATTAAATTTACAGCAGATAAAAAGATCATACGTTCGCGCGTTTTAAATACCTATATTTACAGTACAACAAAATGATATACTTTTTTCATTAAAATTAGTATTAAAAATTAATATTAAAAGTATTATTAATATTAAAAGATATATTAATAAAATTTATATTATATTTATCAATATCTATATATTATCTTTCCCACTTTTTATTTATAAATGTTGATATAACAAATACTGATAATTATTGCAATAAATACAAAATCAACATTGGGAATCCATTGACCGTAGTTTCTGCGATGTTATCCTACTGTATCTCGTGAATGCGATCAATGAAACCAATTAGCATACAGTCTGTTTTGTAATCATTAAGTGGCTCGTAATTACTCTGCGAGAAAAGAGGAAGAACGATCTTTCGCATTTCGATGCTCCGATCGGTGTATTGTAGTCATAGATAGCGCAACAAGATACATAATTAAAGCGAAATAGCATCGCGTATCTTCGGGCTTTTTGTATATCATTTGGCACGCAGAAGAAGCCTTTTCTAATTCCGTGAATGCGATCTTTGTTATGGCACGGACCCATTCACGTTGATTGCGCTTATATCGTTGGCCAGAGGTACCAAATTCTTTTCAACAAAGCGTGCTCATAACCTGACAATCGTGTGATAAAAGGGGCACAGAAATATAGCAATAAACGCTAGTCATCGTGAAAATGTCTATATTATATTGACAATAACGCACATTGACTTGCTGTTTCGGTAAACATTTTTCTTAAACGATCAGACACACATACCTCATATAAAATTAATCTATTCACTATTATAAACTTTTTTTTACCTATTATAAACATATAATTTCTTGGATAAATTATTTTCTTATACTCCAATTATATAAAATAATTTCGTATCGATACGATAGTTTTTAAAAATATGCCGGATAATGATCATTAATTTTATCGTATATAGTTTTTTAATAATTTTATATTGTTTTATAAATTTAAATAAAAACTTAAAATGCATTTAAAACTGAAATTAGGAATTAAACGGAATATTATTTAATCAATTAATATTAATCGAGTAGAATCATTACAGTAAACGCTTGATTATGCAAAATACTTTTTTTGCGATATTTATGATAGCAGAGTCCATAAATCCGCTGTATACAATAGATTCAGTCCTCAGATTATTAATGGCGCAAACTTTATATTTTTTAGATACGCGTTTCTGCCACAGGCGCGGATTTCGACATGCTACTATACACACCATTATTTATTGTTTACAATACGAGCAGTGTAAAATTATTTATTGTTCAATCGCGAACACGCAACTGGGAGCCCGAGCCAAATCTGGGAATGTGGAGACCGGAAAGAATATCGATACATTCGGCTTATTCTACAATTTGGTTGACACACCACGGATTTTCATTCATTTTCATGTGGGCTCTGTGCCTGTTAACATATCTTATACTTCTCCCTTTATCGTCACGCATGAAGTATTAAAGCTATCGTCCATCACATACACCATACTCTATTTGCTCAAATATTAAATAAATGGGCTCATCTTTCATCAATAATTTCATATTTGTTTCATAGCAATTGTATGAATATACGATATGTCATAATTTTTCAAAAATAAAAATACTGGTTGACATATAATCTATTACTACTTGTTTTTTAGTTCTATTTTAATTCTTTTGCAATAACTTTATTTAAAAAAAAACCATTTATCGAAAACTTATTGGATTATACGTATCCCGAAAAAATTCTGTAATATGATATAAACATCAGGAACATGCGTGTATTCTCTGTAAAATTTTCTGTTGATACACGTGTACGCTCCAGGCAGTACGTGTCGTAAAAAACTAACGTACAAAGCATTACATCAACGTAAACGATTTCTCTGTAGCGAATTACAATAGCTCATGTGTATTATATATATATATATATATATAAAATACATATGAGAATATGAGACGTCTACCTATATCGGGTGGAAACGTTAACGTTTTAAATGAGATTGATGCACAGCTGCTATCCGACACGTATCGGTTTCGCAGTCCACCGAGGTAACCGGTAGGAAAATGTTTGTGCTACTCAACGCAGTAAACAGTACTATTCCTCACGCAATTTGATTTTAACTGTACCCGAGTTCCCTCTTCGAAAGGATAAGAGCACGTTCGAAGTTAACCCCGAGGCAGTTACGAAACTGAGTTTCCATATTCTTGCTCGCTCGGGGGATGCACTTTCCGCTATGCAATTTGAAGGAGTGGACGAGCGTTGTTTATAAAGTCTGGGCAGACGTTGCTCGGTATATTATGCCGCGACTAAAAGCCGGCGCCCAGACAACGGCGCGCGTTTCGCGTTCGCTCTCGTCAAATATTCAACAAATTCAAAATGCACGGCATTCGACAGACGCGCTTAACTGCGCTGTCGTATACAATTACACCTTGTCACGTCAACATACGTTACGTCTGTCCGCACGACGCGACGCTTGCTCTCTCGATGCGGCAATGAGCGTTTGCCGAGTTAACGCACCGTTTGAAATCGCCTTCGCGGAAAATGGACACGTCCGAAGAGTAAAGTGTGTGCGCGGATTGGCCACGGGAAAATTATACTCCGGACGCTACGAACTTTTTGATGAATTATATATTTGAGTGTTATTATTATAGGTTTTCTCCTACATAAAACGACATACCGCGCGCGAAGCACTATATCCTAGCTCTCGATAGCTTTTTTTGCTTGCAAATTTCGATCGTAACATCGCTGTGCGGTCATAACGCAATTCGATGGAGATTGCGCGTCGCCGCGGAAAACAAACAAACGCATTACATATTTCAACCGTCCATCGCAGGCGCGGGGATCGACAGCGCCGCAATTATCATACGCAATTCGTTCGTTCACCCAAAGTGGTGTATTTCAAGAATTTATGTTGTGCTCTTTTGAAAAAAAATCTCGGTATTTAAATTAAAAGGATGATCAAATTACAGAGAGCCGTATATATTTTATATGGATAGGTATTTTGAATTTAATCATTCTGGTTCGACGCGTCTTTTATTTCGTTCCGTCCGCGTGCCGCGCCGCGCCTCTCTCTCTCTCTTTCTCTCACTCTCCGCTCGTCGAAATTAGAGATTTTTCGCGCGCCGACCGCGGCGGATCGTCATTAATTAATTCAGGCAGAAAGCCGCCGAATATGGGGATCTGCGGCCCGCACACGCTCGTCAACAAAGAGAGAGCCGGGCAATTAATTAACCGAAGTGGCTCCGTTGAGGCAGAGGCATTGTTGCAGACGGCGGTATACAGCCGGCCATTGTTATCGCTCGCGGAACAGTCCTGAAACCACGTCCTTGTGTTTCCGCGTCCTTGCGTCAATGCAGACTTCCTGTGTGCGGCCGAATGTGCCATCCCGAACGCGGGCCTTTCGACCGACCGCTTTCCGTAAGCATTGTCGCCGCCGAGTAGGTACTGCAGTCCCGTCCGCTATCAATTACGATTCGCGATTTATCGACCGGCATTAAAACCGTCGTTTTATTATAGCGGCCCCCGCGACAACCATCGCCATCGCTGTCGCCGCCCGCGCCGCCGTGCCGCCCGCGCCGTCGTCGCCGCCACGGCCGATTATCGCGACGGATCGGCGCGAGAGATCGTAAAAGGCAATTTGCGTGTGCAATTATCCGCCCGCGATTGCCGTGCCACCCGTGTGATTGTTGCTCGAGGTAAACCACGCTACGCTACGCTACGTTTTCGTTTGTCGATCGAAGCCACGAGGATCATCAGTCAGGCCTGTCGCCGTCCCATGGATACTTCGCGATTGCGTAACGGGATAAGCGTGTGCGAGATACGCTAACGAGTAATGAGGATTGCGTGTGTACGTGGAAATTGGAATATTAATAAGGGCTTGAGTAATGGTCCAATGGAGATGGATGGCGTGTTTAGCTAGGACGATCGTCGTTATCGGGGCATTAAACGATATCTCGAGCCGCTTGCGATATTTAGCGTCGCGCCGCGCCAGATCGACGTTAATCTCGGAAAATTGTGCCCCCGTGGAACGAGCGCGAAGGCACGTTATTTCCGTCGGAAGCGCAATTATCACTCGTGAAGAGTACTGCAATTCTAATTATAGCATGACATCTCTATTCCCCTTCCCCCCCC
>NW_012026855.1:1344972-1371922 GCF_000956235.1 Wasmannia auropunctata
CCCCCCGCACACGTAAAGACACAAAACAGTGTGTGCTTCCAGATTATGTAATGTTGAATCTTCTGAATTACGAAGTGCGAATAAATAAATAAAAATGTCATAATAATGTAATTACTTGAGACATAATTAATGCCTATATACGTATATTTTCAAGTGAAAGCATCCCAGTTCAGAAGCCGTAACTAATTTATCTTTCATATCTGCGAAAGAGAGGAGTTTGGCGAGGAACTTTGAAAAGTAACTTTCAACTCGCACTCAACCAACTTCTAAATAGGACTATATCAAATATTGCACATCTTTTTTAATTACGGATATCTGGCAAATTTTAAGTCGATTATTCGTTAGCATAAAATACATTTAATCCTTTCTATCTAATTTTTATTAAACATTAAAAAATCTGCGATTAAATCTGAAATTAAAAATTTTTGTATTTTTTGAAGTTTAATACTTAAATAATTCCATGTTTTTCAACAAGTCTACCAACAGGGTCGATGCAAAATTTCTACTCCCAGTAATTAAGAGAGAGCGCGCGCCTTTTGATGTGCGCCTTGTATACATAAAATTTTCAGTTTACTTTAGTAGTAGATTAGAAGAGGAACACGAGACGCAAAACAGCAATTCGAACGCGCATAGATACCTATAACGCAGGCAATTTAATCAGCAATACCATACAATCTCTCGACGCAGCGCGATACGAATCCGGCGAATTACGCCGACGGGATAATTTGAAAAGTCCATCGAATCTCCAAAAGCAAATGTGGAAAGAGCAGCCCTCGAGGGAGGGCCGCCGGTCAGAAGCTCTCAAGAATATCGCCCTTCTATTCGAGCAGACGCGCGCGCGCAAATATCGGCCGAGCAAAAAGCGCACGGAAGAAAACCTCGAAATCGAAATGGAAAATTCGGAATTCGAATGAGACGAATGCGCGAGAGGAACGATCTCCTCTCGCCCGCTCATCCTTTTCTCCATCGAAATGGGATCTCGCTAATGCAACTGCCGAGAACGCGCGTGCCTGTCGAGAGAGAGAGAGAGAGAGAGAGAGAGAGAGAGAGAGATGACGAGAGCGCGGGGGCGTGAGAAGACGGGCGAAGGTGAAAAAAATGTAATTACAGCGGGGAATGATAATGAAGTTTACATTTTAATAACCCGCCGTGTCGCCAGATGGTCCCGAATGCAATATTAATACCTCCCCTCTCTGCGTTTACAGCTACTATGTACGCGAGAGATTGCTGAAGGCCCGAGGTCCGGCGCGAGAGAGCGCGAGAGAGCGCGAGAGAGGCGCGCGCGAGCGTGTGCAGGTGCGTGCATACTTACACATGCTTTCGCGAAGGAAGCGAAGGAAGCGAGCACTACAACGGACACCGGAGGGACCAGAGGAGGACAGAAAGAGGGACGGGGAGAGGTGTTATTGCGTTTCGCAAAGAATGCGGACCGCGGCGTCATAATATATATTTGCCGGGCCGCGCGCGTACCCCAGGCTATACGTCGACACGTCGACACACAGGCGCGCGCTTCCCGCCGACGACATGAATCTAATTTATAAGTTATGAGTCTGTCCGGGGCCGACGATTGTCCCTCCGCATTTTTTTTTCCTGCCTCCCGACCCGTCGGGAGGGTCGCCAACCACCTATCTCTTTCTCTCCTCTCTCTCTCTCTCTCTCACACCCTTTCTCTCTCTCGGCCGAGTTTCAATTTGCAACTGTATCCTGCGCTACGAGTCGTTGCCTCGTAGTAACGAGGCAGCCGACAGGCCAAGCTCGCCCGTTCCTCGCGCCAATCAGTTTTTGCATGCGCGAGAGAGACGATACGTCGGATGCTCGTAATTTAGTTCGTTCCCGAGGTGCGAGCTGCGACCTCACCTCACGTGTAACTAATCTATTTTTTTTTTTTTTTCAAAGGCATTGGTTTGACTTTGGCAACAATTGTCGCAGACAATCGTTGGTAAGAGAATTTAATATTTCGTACATTTGTACTTTTGTTAATTTCTTATTAATAGTAAAATATATATATAACTAACACAATATGTGTTGGTTGACAAAGTCTCTAAATAATAATGAGTATAAATATAGTTCCGCCACAATTCTATCTAGTAATGTTACATCGAATTTAACTCAAGTTGATACAAACAATTATCTGAATTATTGATAAAACCTGATATAAGATAACAAATATAATCTTTTATAGAAACATAAAGTACATATTTCAGTGTGATATAATCTCTTATCGTTTATAGAAAGAGACTGTGCCGATAAAATAACCACGCAAACTTCTTTCTTTCCAAGAAAAATATTAGGTTGAAATCGATCGCTATATTCTGAGCTTAATTGGAAGAGCAATAGAAGGGAAAAGTATAGAAGAGAAGCAGCCAATTAGGGACTCCTTTTAAAAGAGAATTTATTGTACTTAATTATCGTTCTTTACAGTTTTTATTTAATATTAACTATATTTACATTTTTTTTTCAATAATTGTAACTTTTACTTCTACGACTTTTCGGAAAACTTTTTATTTCGATCAATCTCTTCTTGCTACGATATAACATTACCATACGAACGTACCATGCCAAACGTTAATTCGCAAAGATCCTAAGGTATTAAGTGCTCAGGACTCAGAGATTGCGTTGAAGAATAATGTAACATTAAAGAGCATTAACTTTTTAAATAATGCTCGATCAGCGTCTCCCTTCGAGCGAATGATATCGGTTCGGGAGCCTCGACCAAGTCGAAACGTGCGCGGATATGCAAATCCTCTTTTAAAACCGCTCGCGATCGTCACTCAGCGTCCAATCCACGGCGGCATTAGAGATCTCCTCGAGATCAACCCTATCGAAACATGCGCGCACGGGGAGCGGGGAACGATCGGTGGTAGGTCGGATGCTGAGCTGGAAAAGGCAGCTGCACGCGATCCAGCTGCATCGAAGCGCGGAGATGTTCTCTCCACGTAGGTGTTCTCTCGCTCGGATTTTCCCGTAATTATCGAATCTCGTCAGTGGACGGGGGGAGGGGAGGGGAGGAGGGGGAAAAAGATCGGCGGGGCGGACGAGAGGGATGGGGGGAGCGGCAAGAAGGGCTAGTTGCGAAAGTAAATGGCTGACGGCAAGAAGTAAGTGCCCGGAATGATTAGAGAGCCGGAGTGGAAGATACCGTTCATTAAGTCATTTTGCACAGTCGAACCTCCGCCCACTACGGGGCGGAGGGTCGCCGCGCCGCCGAGGCCGCGGAGGTAGGCGAGCAAAGCAAACTGGTTGCCAACTTCCTTTAGTAAAAAAGCAACATTAGCCTCGTCGGGGCCTAGCGCGGAAGGCATGGAGACTCCTCGCGTGCACCCCGCCCTCGTCGCCCTCCGTACCTTATACCCACCCGGCACGGCCCCCGTGGGGCCCATGGAAGAAGAAATATCTCCGTATCGCGTAGACTATCTGGCAAAGAGCGAAACGCGCGGCGCGTATCGCGTGTGAGCCGCCTTCAGATCAAACTACGTCGACAAGGCAATGCTGCAACGGAATATTATGCGTTATATAGCATCTGCCGCATGGATAGCCAGTATTTAATTCTTTTACAAAGAATAAAAAGCTTGTATGATCAGCTGCAGAAAGCAGAAAATAATTTTTTTTTGCGAGAATTTTACGGCGCGCATATTTACTAGAGTGTATTAAAGCAATTAGAATATGTTTGTAGCGTAAATGAAATTTACACAAAGAAAGCTACGAGATTAACAGCGGGGATAAACATAAATGCATTAATATAGTAATAACGTTAATTACTGAGAATGTTTATTTTTGCGCTGTGGCGCAGAAAATTAAATTATTTTATGTTCTAATTATATGATAAAACACACGCAGATTCATGTGGAGACCTAATATGAAAATTACGAAAGTAAATGTGAGCAAGAATAATATATGTGTGAGTTTCTGAAATAATTGATTGTATCATAATTATGTATTGTAGCAGTTATGATCATAAAATACGACACAATTCGCAATATCGCAAAATTCAAAAGGAAGAATTGCTATACGAATCGTATTTTTCTTCTTCTTGCAGATATCTATGTTTTTATCTTTCTTTTTATACAGATAAAACAATAGAGTTCTATGTTTTTCATTTCATTTACGAATTCTTTGATCAATTTAAAGCCGTTCTTTCTATAACAGAAATGTAATTAAAAGGATGTTTTTTACGCAGCTTCACAATCTCTTTCTTATCTGTAAAGATTTTAAAACAATTATTAAATTAAAGTCAAATTCGATCTGAAATAAAATAAAATGTTTATAATCATTTTTTCTATTTATTTGCGCGATTTTATAGAATAATTTTCAAACGTAATATTAAATTCTAAATTGTTTATAAATCAGTAAATATTAATGCTATTTTTTGCATGGACATTTCCATATAATTATATAATATAAAATTTACTCTCTTTATATCGCTGCAAGAATTCATGTATGAAAAAAACGCGGGAATATCTAAGAGCACCATATATTTTCGCTTCGTTTACATTGCTGCTCACTCCGCTTTTTCCGCTCCAAGTCACATAAAACCTATTTTGAACCTTACGAAGAACCCTTTCTATCGGTGGACCATGTTGACGCTAATTAAACGGGCACTCAAAAGTTGACTAACCGTCAATTGCAGCTCAGCATATTGAAAGCGACTCCCCTTTACGATTTCCGGCTAAATGCGGATTAACATCATTCGAGTTTATAACTAACATTTAAAATGGAAAAGGCACTACGCATTAATATGTCAAAGGTTTTAAATTTTTATAACTCTCCAATCAGTATGGAGAACTTTCCAGATTCAAGAAGGAAGCTTAATTTTTATATAAAAATAAAAATTTATAACTTTTTATAAAATAATTACAAAAGATATACATATATATATATCATATTTACTGTAAATTTCAAACAAAAGAGATTAAAACGTTTATACTAGGTTTATCGAATTCATATTCTGAGAAATATTTTTTCTGCAGTGCTGAAAGGGTTAAAGAGTTATAATTTATACGCCAAGTGACATATGTCTTCGAAGAAATCCGCGTGCGAGTCAGGGAGTGAGGTGCTGCTGTGCGTTGCTAAATTTACTTAACGCCTCTGCGAAAGTATAGGGTAAGGGAAAGTAAATTGGAATAGAATTGCTGGGTAGAAGGTTTATGACAATCCCATTAAAAAGACGTTACTACCGTATCTTAACTCGTTTTTAAATTCACAAACAACGCAAAAAAAACACCGAGAAGAAAGATGCAACTATTATACAGATATTATTATTAAAGACATCAATAATATAAAAGTAAAAAAAGTTATAAAATTTTTAAGATATTCTCTAGAACGCTTAATGCATGATATCTTGAAAAATCATTCTTATGGAAATATGAGATAACATGAGATTATTTATTTGCATAGAGAATATTCTTAAGTCGAAAGATTCGTAGAGTTTAGTGAGAGCGAACTACTGGGCAAATTTAGAATAGCAAGTATTATTTAGGTTCACGCATACAATATTCACTCTAATGTCTACTAATATCTTTATCCTGCTGAAACTTCCGAACGGCGAATCTCTTTCAGGGGCAGAGTGTATCTTTGCATGTTTAGGATACAACCGAGGCGGGGAAGGAGACATTCGCGAAGTTGATAGCCATTATCATATTCCGCACATATCATATCAAATTTATGGCTAATAAAGGCCGATCGGGTAACAGGCCCTTGGGTCAGCCCGCAGGTATACAGCCCGGGATCCCTCTTCCCTCGTTCCCTTCTTCGTTCGATTCCTGTAGCGTTCGCCACAATCAACGTAGTTGGTTTGGCTTTATAGTCATGGCAGTTGGCAGTAGTAGCAATTGATATGCGTGCCATTGATATATGGGAGCATATTTCACAAGGTTGGCAGATCTTCGAGTTCTCCGGGTTTGTTATCTCGCGCTGCTTCTCTCCTTCTCGTTCTTTTCTCTCCCTCTCGTCCGAGAGCCTCTTTTCTCTTCCACCAGCCATTTCCCTCCTTCTCTCTCACTCCCCTCCCCCGTCCCTTCCTCATTCTCTCGCTCTTCTTCCTTTCTCCCGTTCTTCTCCCGAGCTCGACCAGCCGGAGATCGGGCTACCAATATGCGCGGTGAATTATGCTTACCCTTTGTTAAGATACTTGACGTGTCTTTGATTGGAACGAGCGGGGGCAGCCACGCTCGACGAGCAAGAAAAAAAAGCACGCCGGGCGTGCACGAAGATACGGGGAACCTTTGACCACGGCATCCAACCCTCCACGGCATAATGACTACGGCTGGACAAAATTTACTTTCTAAGCGGTCGTAAGCAGTGACCGCGGACTCCGGCGCGCGATATATTGAGACTTTATCGGTTTGTTAGTTCAGCGTCGACGTGCCTCTACCGCCGCGTCATCGTATAACCGGAAGAATTACGGCGCGGGGGCCTCGGAATATCTGTTTGTATTGTTTTCCGTAGCGACAGCTGAAGCTCGGGCTCGAGAGAGTGAGAGCTACACGTCGCATCCTTGACCTCCCGACCCGTGTAAATGGATCTCAACTTTCTCGGACGTATAACAATCTGGGCGAGAAAAAGAGCGAGTGAGAGAGAGAGAGAGAGAGAGAGAGAGAGAAAGTTTAAAACACGTCCATGCGAACTCCTTCTTATGTAACCATGGCACAAAAGCGGTGCGAACCGTGATACGCCCAGCACCAGCTCTCTGCTGTGGACCGCTTCGTTTCTTTTTTATCTCTTTCATCACCGGGCACGTTTATATATTTACCATGCTTATGTAAGTTTCTACGCGAAAGTCACAAACAAGCCGGTATACGATGGATATTATTGTGCAATAATTTATATTGTTGACACATCTGATATGAGAAAAAAAATTACTGAAAAGTATTTTCGGAACAACTCATTAATAAATCTGAATGATTTCTTAGCAAACTTTTCTCTCGCGATAAACTTCATAATCTATCAAAATAAAGTAAATGTGATAAACAACATTAATCATTTATTTTGTTTTTTAATTTCAAAACAAAACATTTATTTTGAATATGGATTGTTTTCAAAATTAAATCTAGAATTAATTCTCAAAATTATTATTCAATATATATTTATCGAAAAGTCGATATTTTTAACATTTTTTTCGTAGATCTGGAACATCTGTGCCGCGCGAGTAACATTTACCGTATCACGCCGATTCAAGAGAGACAAAAAAAAAGATTTAGGTCTGTCATGTATAATATTGGAGAAATTTCTGCACAGGCGAGACCGACGCGATTATTTTAAATTGGAAACAGCACACGGCCTCGTTCGCAATGTCGCCGAATGATTCTGCGCGCTTGATATATCACCGCGTTTCAATGCGGAGAAGATAATTCGATCAAAATGAGATACGGGAAACGTTTTATCGGAATTGCTAACCTACCAAAATGTCGCTGCGCGCGCTCGCGCGACCACGTTGAATAAATTCATGAGTTATACACAATCGCCGATAAATTATGTTTTCACTTCGTTGAAGCCCTGTGACGTATGTTTGAGCAGAACGGCCGAAAGGTGTCCATTGTTTGATGAAAAATTACCGAACGCGATTTTATCGGCGGCTCGCGTCGCGCTCGCGACCGCCGATAGTAGTTCGATTTAAAACGGACAATAGGGATGCTCGGTTAAAAACGTCTGCTCGGGTTATATAACGCCAGTCAGCGACTGACATTTATTTTCTTTTCTATAGCTGTAATTTTCACAGATGCCAGACAACGTGGTGAACCTTCAATCGCGTGATAGATCAAAAGTAGCGAACCGATATTAATAGCTTACTTTTACTAATTAGACGTTGGGGATGAATATCTCATATAATTCGACGCGAAATCGCGCGGGCTCGCTCGTCGTCGTCCCTCACACGAATTCGTGGAAAACATATTCGAGAGCTTCTTCGTGCCACATTGCGTCCGCTAACGGCCACGTCCGTGTACACGGCAGAATGTCAACAGCTATATCGAGCGCGTCACGCATTCACGGAAGGCTTATCACTAGCCCCGACTTAATTGTAATTGCCGTTCTGTGTTTGCAGAGACCATGATAACACATTTCCGTATTCCATATCGCCGGTAAATGCGAGCCGAGCTTAGATAGCTCCGTGAAAAAAAAACGTATTATTCTAGATGGACGTAACCCGTTGTAAAGTTTCACGTTTTACGTGTACATACCTTCCCTACACACGTGCATAAGCCCTCACATATGTATGTCAATCGATAATTGCGCGCCCATAAGGGACGTCGCGTACAAAATAATGAGGCACATATATTTTCTCGGGAATTTAATTAATAGAAAGGTCAGAGTCCGTAAAAATATAAATTTGTGAAAAATCAGATGAATCCACTATATATTCTGTTGTCACATGCAATTTTAAGTGCTTTTATACCAATTGCTTTCGTACAAAAATAATATTGCCAAAAACAATGTTCTTGTATTTGTGCGATAAACGAATATAATTGTTAATTAAAAAATTGATAATTTTTTTTATATTTTTGCTTAATGCAATATATTTTTGACTGTTTCACGTAGGAGTAAATTCGTTATTTTTATTCTAACAAAAATGTGTTTCGAAATTATTTAAAAGTTTGTCATTATTAATAAAATTTATATTCGTTTATAAATGTACATTGTAATTTATTCTCTTTTTGTATTTTTAATTTTAATAATTATTCTCCATAAAATGTTAAAATTCTCCTATAGGATTATGTTTATAAAAAAATTACAACTTTTTAATAAATCATAATTGAAAATAAATCCCCAAAAAATTGTAATAATACACGGAGATTTGTTTTAATTACGGATTAAGATTCCGACAGCATACATGATACAGCTGATTAATCCTAATTGAAATTATTAAGAAACAGCTTCAACAATCGCGGAGTTCGAGAGTGTCTTGATAAAGGAATTTACGAGTCCGTAACTCACGAATCGACTAATGGAGATAACAATGTGCGTTACAGTAGCACAGGGACCACGGAGGTCGGCCGCGGTAGCGGCATGTGCAAAGATATCTCGGCCTCGGCGCCTCACTTAAAACTTTGACGTGGTTTTCGAGAGAGAAACGAGCTCTTACGAGGACCGGCAAGCGGAGCGATAGCGCCCGTGCAGGAACGATAGCGCGCGCGTAGGGGTCATTTATGGGATGAAGTCAGTTCGAAGTTAGCGAAGGGAAGAGAGGATCGAGAGAAAGAGGAAGAGGAAGGGCGGTTTGATGTGGCGTTTAAACCGCGGCACCGGAGGTGCACCCATTAAATCAATGGACGACCGCTCCACTCCCCCTCCCCCTCCGGTACCCCCCGTTTGCGGCGAAGAAACTTCAAAAGACGCTTTTTGCCGCTCGCGCGCGATACGTGGGGGGATATTTGAGAGACGTTCTATTCGTATCGACTGCTCTTTATGAATCGAAATCACTCGCTCGGCTACGATCCGGGTTGCCTCATTCGGTGATTGCCTTCCGCGATTTTTAAGAGTAAACGCGGAAAGGAGAACGCGAAAGGTCGATGGAAGAAACTGGAGCTGCGCGGAAAAAGAGACATGGATGAAGGTAGACAGCGGTCGCGCACTCGACCGGGTCGACATTGCGGAAAGCCGGTTCGAAGAAACAGGAAACGGAGAGCTGAGAGAGAGTGGGACGGATAGATGGAGAGAGAGAGAGAGAGAGAGAGAGAGAGAGAAGGAAAGAGGATCGAGAGCGAAAGCAGCGGCCGTGCGGAAACTTCTTAGTTCCGCTCTCCCGTCGAATGAGATTGTCGGAAACAGAGATTTCCCGGTGTGTCGACGCGTCACGGAGTGTCGATTCGAAGTAGTCGGTCGTCTCCCACGGAAAATCGGTCAACGAGCGCGGATCGAAGAAACGAGCGAGCGCGCCGCGGAGGGCAGGACGGTGGGACAACGACGACGACAACAAGAAGCGACGGCGAGCGACCTCTCCTCTCATCACGGTGATCATTCTCTCATCCGAATTGATTAATTCGGCTGTTATTACGCGCGTACTGATCGTGCTCCGTGACGATCGCGGCGCACGGGTGGTTGCGCGATGCCTGATAAATCATCCGAACGAGTTGCTGCCAGGGCCCGGCAATTTGCCACCAAGACTGTCATTACATCCGCCGCATGAAAGTATGAATCACTCGCGCGCAATTCTCTCTCTCTCTCTCTCTCTCTCTCTCTCTCTTTCTCGTTTTCTTTTTCTCTCTTTCTCCTTCTCACTCTCTCTCCGCGACTCTATATACGAATGTGTATCGGCTTGTCACGCATCCGCACAAAAAAAGGAAGAGTCGCCGGGGAAAAAAAGAACAGAGGAGGAGAGAAAGAAATGAAAGAAAGAAGAGGAAGATTTAAAGTTTTACCGAGCGGCGGTGGGTCGGTCGATCAGCTGAGCAACAATTTGTCGTGACGTGGGCGGTTGGAATCTTACATATCCCTCGAATGCCGGCTATCTCTGTGCGTCGCGCGCGCGCGAACATTGGTTGGCGACGAGACGCGTGCGAATATACGCGAATGCGCGCCGGCGTGTGTGCGTGCGACACGAATACAAGCCACGAGGCGAGCACGAGAATACCGAGAATGCGAATGGACGACGTCGCATACAGTCCGATTTGTCTGGTGGCATCGGGGAAGAAAACGAAGTGGCTGTCTGGCGCTGGCTTTTCGCCATACGCCCACGCACTCTCCCCTCGTCGCCCAAACCGTGTCCCGAACGTAGAACAACGTCGCCACACTAATCCCCACGGATATCCAGGCAGACGCGCCGGGGAGTGATTCTTTCCTTCGCTTTTCGCCGTTTCCTCTCCGTGTCCCCCTGCTATTTCCTGCACGGCTGCTTCTTTCCGCCGTACATAACGTGGATTAAAAGGCGTCAAAGAGGGGCCATCGTTTTCTTGGAAGCGCGTTTATATATCGATTAGATTATAATTTTACGCTAGAAGTATGCGTATATTTGACGAGAAATGTGTTAAACAAATAGAGCTAAACAGATCAGTGATCATCATTCATGATATCAGTTTTTACACAAAAAAAAAACATTATTGTTTCTTTTTATAAAAACTTTTTATAAAAACTTTTTATAAAAACTTTTTATAAAAACATTATTGTTTCTTTTTATAAAAATTTAACATGTAAAAATAAAGAGATAAAATAGCACAATAAAATGTGAAATCTGATAAAGTTTCATGATAAATTTACAAGGGAGTAAGCAAGCAATATTGGAAATCTAATAATGGAAAAAAAAACACAAATTGAAATTAGTTAAATTAACGTAACTTAATACTAATAATTTTAAAAATTACAATAATAACATTCTATTAATTTGTTTTCTGACACAACGAAAATCATGGATGAGAGTTACAATAAACTCCATTTCCTAAACATGGAAAGCAGTGAATCAGCTTCTAAATGTTTCAGCTACCATGATTTAAGAAGATTAAAATAATCTCTCTCAACGAAACAGCAGCATGCTTTATGACTTCCAGTTCACTAAATATAATGGGGTAGGTAGGTTACGTGTATTTCCGTCAGACTTGCGCAGGTCGTACGAGAGCTAAAATTACAAGGGACGATATCGTGAAAGAGAATGATTTCCTCTTTATTCTTTGTTGTAAATCTCGCGCCCCGTATATTTTATCAGAATAAAAACTTGCACGAGGACACGAGTTCCTACTTTAATACAAATATCTATTCACTTTTTTCGCTCGCGTCAAAGCAGAAAATAGTTGTTCGTTCCTCGATTTGTCAAACTGAATAAAACAAAGCTGCCGCGCGCCGGGAACGCTTTATCGCGATGCCCAATGAATCCGAGAAATAACGCCGGGAACGAAGAACAACGTCGCCATGCTAATCTCGGATCTCAAGAAGTGCGCGCCAGCGGGATGATTTTTTATGGTTTAACGCGGGCGTTCTTACTGGTGGATTAAGAAGTGGTAATTTATGCCATAGAGAAGAAGAGAAGGAGCCGCGAATACGGTTCGGAAGCGAGCAACTGGCGCGTGGAGATAATCCAAGAGCTTAAGGCGACTGCCTGGGAAGAAGAGAAGACATTTTACGGGCCCCTGCGTCAACTTTGACACGGCTGACGCACTACGAACACGGTCTGCGTTATATTTGTTATTCTTTAAAAGGTTTATCTTTTTTTTTTAACAGCCCGCGCTCGTTCCATCCTCGGGGCTCGAATTAGTTGTGAGGAATATAGCGATTCAAGGACACAACATGATAAATGTACGTACTGTAGGTATAGATCCGTTCACATTTTCCAAACGATTGCGCAATTATCCCTGCACTGATAATTGCGAGGGAGAGCGAGACGTCATAAATAAAGTCCTCCTCTGTGTAATTGTGCTGCGTGTGTAAAGGGGGTGTTCCCGAGACCTCCCCTCCCCTAAAAATCATACAGCCCGTTGCTATAATCATAGATCGTAAAAATAATCGTTTTAACGGCTAAGAATTAAGGCGACTGGAACGCGCATCTGGCTTATTTGGCATTTTCCATCTGCTACAGATATTTTAATAGAATAAACGGCGGTGAGCATTCATCGCCTTGGTAAATCTTTATAATCTAAATTTAATTAAAACACTGGTGAAAAAAAAAGAAGAAAGAAAAGTGTCTGGTATTAGCCTTTTATTGTTAGTAATAATTTTTCAAATTTGCTCTCTTGGGTAGAGAGAGAAAAATCGGCAAGTCAAAATTGCAATTCTTTCGAGACTGACGTCAAAGACGCAGTCTTTTTGCGCCCAAGTGAAATTTACTCTGACGCCGCGACGGCGGCTCGCCGTAAGAGGACATAAAACAGAAGTTAGAAGAACAGCGTGGTGCGTTTCGACATCAAAAGCATACCTACCATGAGGAAGGAGCGCGCGGGTGGGAGAGTTCGCGTATTTCCGCGGCCCAGCAGCGTGCCGCAGGGTGTCCTCTCGCGGGTGTCTGGATGACGGCATGTCGGCTTACACCCCGTGAATTACAACCCCCGAGCGACGCGTCAGCGCCTCGTTAAAGCGCGCGTCCATGCAACGCGTGGCGCGTTAACGTGACGCTGCTTTGACCGGACGATCAACGTCGTCCGCGCACGAAAAGAGCGACCTACATACGTGCCGTCCGTTCTTAGAGAGCTTCGGGACCGGAAGAGAGCAGCAAAGAAGAGAATAAAAGAAGAAAACGGAGAAGAGAGAATATCGAGCGCTTGGTCTGAGGAACGATGAACAATCACGACATTGCTCGGCGCCGACAGGTCTCGATTCCTTAACTCACGACAGTATTAAATTAAGCGGTATCCTAAATAGCCAACAACTTATGGCCATATCTACCAATGTAAATTACCTTTAATCTATAACTTATTTTGTATCTTTTTCTATAGTTCTAAGAATTAGAAAAAGATAAAAAATAAATAAAACCGAGATTAAAGTTAATCTACACTGAGAGAAAAATATTTTATATAATATTTATGACTATAACTGCATGGTAAAAAAATTATGGTAAAGAGCACTATTTTTGTAGTTATTATTACTGTAATGTTAGTAATAATAACCTTATACGTATATAGTTCTACCAAATATGAAAAAATTTTACTATAAATTGTAATAATTTCAAATATTAATATAGTAAAATATCAAGAGTTATATGTGACAAATGAAATAAATATTTTGATGTAATAAATGCAACTGCAATTATAGTAAGTATAACTATTTTCTTAACATTTGCTTACTATTTATATTGTAATAACTAAAAAATAAGTAAATGAAAAAATAATAATATCAATCATAATGTATAACCATAATGGATCGTTAAAGCAGCTATAATTTGCATGGTTAAATTGATTATAATTTTATAGTTGTTTCCGAAATTCACCATAAATTATAGTTAAATTATGATTATTCAAACTATATTTTTCTCTCGGTGTACATTGATAGAAATATGGACTTTAGTCCATATTCCATGAATCTTAATTAACAAAACATAACAATTCAATTTTACTTTTCTATTCGTGCACTAACTGATCATTTTCAGAAGCAAATTATTCGTCCTCTATAATGAATATGAAACGTATTCACTATATACATTTACAAATGATTGTACATAATTGTTTATATGAGCAAATTATATTTATCATTAGAAATTGAATGTACATTATATATTAAATTAATAGTTTATATATCAATTAAATTAATATTTATCGTGAAATTAAATAAATAGTGAGCTAAGTTGGCATAATGGTTTCCTAAAAATTATTGCAATCAAGTCGTATTCTCTGCACCCTATTTTTCAACAGTCTTCAAAAGTGAAGCCGGCGCAAACCAATAATTTCCTCATTCAAACTGTCGACATTGTAATCGGCCAGTTTTTTATATTTCGCGAGGCACGCTCTGCCGAAACCAACGAAATGGGGAATGAGGACCGAAATATTATCCTATTTTGCTAATGGGTTACACGGACCCTGGGTAAGGTTCGAGCTAGCCGACTGCCAAAAAGAGTAAGGAGGAATGGAATGGAGAAGGATGGGGGATGAGGGGCGCGGATGAAAATGCAGGAGAACCTTAATTTGATTTAATGTAATCGACTCAGTGCGCGGTCGGTTCGAGAGAAGGCTTTTAAGAAATAATTTAGTCGTTCGTTCATATTCATTCCCCGAGTAATGGTTTATTTTAATATCGTCTTGGCTAGCGTCGGTCCATAAATTCGGAGAAATAGCTTGCATTAAAATTATTGCAAGAATTAAACGTTTCGATGGGTGTGCCTACTTTTCGACGAGAGCGGCCAAATAAAAATTACTTGGCGAACGTATTCTCGTATTTTTTACATATATAATATATAAAATATATATTTGATCAGAATAATCTCAACATATTTTTATCATAGTCATATTTACGCTGGCAAAACTTTCGCGGGAACACAGTGGCTTGGGAACATTCTCGTAAAAATTTCATGACCAAGAGATAAACGGCTTCCCGCAATTTCGGTGCTGCACCAAGTTCGCATAAAACGATAGACATCCGCAGGTAATTGAGTCTTGTTACTTCCACCATATCGCGTTTATATTACTCGCTATTTTGTAGAAGGGTCGCAACAGTCGGACTTATAATGTTTACCTACTCGTGACTTGATGAATATTCCGACAATGGACAGCGATCTATTTATATCTGGATATAAGTGGATTCACGTGAACTGCTTAAAATTCAATTTTTTCATGACAACGTCTGAATCCTCGACGCTCGTAAAATTCGCGGCATATAGAGAAATTATGAAATTATTTTTGATGGAGACCTCTCACAAAAAAAGTTACGAGCTTTCAGGAATTCTGTCTATTTCACGTTCAAACTCTCGGATACTCGCGCAGCGCACTTTTCTATATAACAGCCACACCGAAGGCAAGAGTTGCTCCCAGGCCTCCTGATTCGCTCGCGAATGATCCATCGCGCGCATTATAGGGGAGAGGCACACAGACGGAACAATGCAAATAAGCCAATTACGTCAATCCTGAGAAATCGTCGAGCGAAGCAGCGAAGGGGGCAGCGAGGGGGTGCGAGAGGGACGCGGGAAGGAAGGGTTTACTCCCGGCGGAGGAGAGAGAGAGCGACGGGGCGAACGGGAGAGCATATCGTGAGGCCGAGAGCAGCCACGGGCAGCGGGCACGGGCAACATGCAGCACGAATGCATGCGCGGTGCATTAGGTAATGATATCGGCATTATGGCCGAGCACACGGAACGAACGAAATGACGAACGGGCCGACGGATTGGAACCGGGGCCCCGGGATCGGGGCCCCATCGAAGGAGGGCCACGGGGTAATTATACAAGCAAACAAGGGGCGGTCCCACCAAGATTATAGGGTTCCTCGCGCTGCGCCCCACCCCGTCGCCCCTGCAGGCCCCCTCTCTCCTCCCTACCGCCGCTTCCCCCCTGTTTGTCCGTAATTACAGGGCCAAACTGCTCTCCGTGGCATCCCCTTCTATCTCCCGGGCCTCTCCCGTTCGAAGAGATGCCACCCGCTAGTCTCCTTTACGTCTCCTTCGTCTCCTTCCACGATAATGCTCCACCTTTTTGCTTTTCCTCCTCTCCGTCGCTACACCCCTCTCACGCTGTCGATATACGCGGTCATCTTAACTCACTTTATTAATAAATGTCAGCGCTCAGTTGTAATTCATCAATTTTTAAATATAATATTTCCCATATCGAATAATGTTTCGAGACCAGATTTTCCATCAAATATCCGATATTGAGTTTTTCGTAAAATTTCAAGAAAAATTGTGATTTATTGCAATTCTCAATGTTAAATATCTCGATAATTAAATATGAAGTTACAATTATAGAAATAATGCGTATTTGTGTTTAAAGAAATAATAAAGATTTACCGTTTAATTGTATACTATAGAAGTTTAGCTTACCATAAATCTTCATTTTCAATTGAGAAACATTAATCCTGAAAATCTTAGTTAGGCAAAAATTACCTTCATACTCGCCAAAGAAATTATTATTAAAATTGAAGTTGGCGGTTCTGAGACACCCTATATAGCTCTCACTTACAATCTAGCTAACTTTCAGCTGTTTAATAATCCATATTTACGTTACCTTGATTTGTCACGCGAGATTAATCTGCACGCGATTAAAATTACTAGGATGCGCCAATGTAACGAATCATAATTTATTTACCCGGTAATAAAATTACAGAGAAACCTTTTCGCATCTCCCAGGTCTCTCTCTCGTTATGAGATGCTTCGCGGTACTCTTCCGGTCTCTCCTCGGTATTACCTCCTTTTTTCACTATTCTTATTTGACTCCGTTCAAATTATGGAAAGATAAACCCAGTACGCCGCGAAGTAATCGAGACGGATGAATTTCACCTGCTGGATGATAATATTATTGTCATTACCGCTTAACGATTCTATTTACATTTATCGTGCAACGCTCTCGTGGCCTGCAAGATTGTATCACAAATTTTGACGAATCGACGGACTGAGACGAACGATATAATCATAATCCCACTTTCGGCTACGAATATTATATTAAGCAATAAAAAAATATCCCACGGAAAATGCAGTTCACGAACCGTCCGTGATTTCGCTTGCTTTTCGCGTCCGTAATTGCAAAGTGAAACTTTTGATGGCTTTTTACCGGGTCTTGTTTTTCTTTCTAGTCGCCTCCCGCTAGTTTTCGTATTTTCTCCTTGGCGCTTGATTTCCTTTGCCCCTCGACGCGTGTCGATCGTACTCCGACGTTACTCCGTCGTAAAATTTAAAAACGCATCCACTCTGGCCGAACACAACGTAGCAGGGGAGCGATATTTTCTGATGATATAGTGCCGGTAAATTTACGAGGAAGCGTGCTGCGATTATGAAAACCGGATTGGCCGCGTGACAAAGTTGTATGCCCGTGTGTTACAGCCGGTGGTAATTACTTTTACATTGGCAAATAATTCCACACGTTTTTATCATCATCTTCGGCCCTACGTTATTTCGGACAACGTGTTAATTTCGTATTTCACCTCGTAAAATTCGTTTTTATCACCAATGAAATCCCGTCCGCTACAATGATATATGAATGCATATACGAAAAAATATGAAATAATCGACTTTAAATTGATCACGAGGGGTCTACACCTGAAATATTTCTCAACGGGACGACGTGCAATCATATAAGTTTAAAGTTTAAAAATAAAAAAGTTTAGAAACTTTTGCTGACACACGTGCCAATGATAATTTCATAATTTAAATTTAAATTAAACAGGTCGCAAAGTATCAAAGTGTTATATCTATACGAAATCATGTGATTGCTTAATGCAAGCCGCAATATCCATCGGCTGGCAATATCAATGCCAGCTAGGCAGCTACAACTGAAATTTAGCGAAACGAGTAGGACAAACTTCGTTGGAACCCTACATCATCTTGACGGTTTCTGTTAAGACTTCCACCTCGTTCACTTTGCGGTCTACTTCGACCTACTTTCAGCTGTAGTTCCTGCCCGAGTGCCACGATAGTCACGAAACCGACGGCGAAATTTTAATATTTTATATGCTAACCAAACGTACTTAAGAAATGCGTTGATTCGACAAACTCTGGCTATTTGCCAGAGTGCTCGAGAAAAATACTAATTATCCGAGAGAAAATAATGAAAGTGGCAAGCGTGTGACGCGAACTTTTCAAAAAGTTTCGCGTAATACTACACCTTACATACTAAATATCTTGGCAGTTTGCTTTGAATATTTCGCTTGGCACAGTTAGCTGGCAAGTAACTAAGCCAGGGGACGTTTATTTTTGCACTTCATAGTGCAATAACTCAGCTACGCCCCAGCGTAGCGCCACGGCGCAATTTAACCCGCATAAGCGCAAACGGCGCCGGAATCACTGTTGCGATCTTCCTTGCTCCTCGCGTGGAATAAATCGCGCTTATCCGCCGTTTCGAGCCGAAAACGAACCTAACGAATGAAAGAGCGCGATTTATTCGCACGAAGCTGCGATGCCGCCGTCCGTTGTCTCGTCGGCGCTCTCTCACGCCGAGAAAATCAATCCTGCGGGAGGGATCGCGTACTGGGGGGGAGGGGGGAGTGCGAAATTAAAAATTTAGATGCCCAGAGAACATCCGAGAGTTTTTCGTTAAAGAAAAATTCGCGTCTACGATGAGAAAATGGAGCACTAAATTCACGTACGGCGCGGCGCGCGAGATTGGACGCCGGATGGCAAACAACAAGTGAAGAGGTATTGCAAACTTCTAATTGAAAATACTGACCATCAAAATTAGATATTTTTCAAAAAAAATAAATCTGCTCGTTATCGAACCCTTTTGACTTTAATAACAATACGAGAATAAGCCAAACTTTTCAATTCAAATTTCTATTTTTCGATTCGAAAGCAATCGCAGAATTTTCCTTAATTCGCAGGAAAAAAACTCGTTTCTTTTCAACATAAAACATCTTTCCGTAAATCCTGAAAATGTTCACTAAAAAAACACTCCATTTAAATTTGCCAAAAGATCTGTCACTAAAAACATTTGAATCGAAATTCTACGTTTCAAATATTTGTGAACGTTAATATTTGATTTAAGAATTAACCCAGTTTCCAGGGAAGACATTTTTTATGGCTTCTTGTTCATGACAGAGTGGTTGAGCAAGAAGGACTGAGTTCTAAGATGAAATGCATTCCCGGACGCATAACATGAAACGTCATGCGGCTGTACACATGTGCCGCGGCGAGCCGGGCGGTGAATTGCCGAATTACATGTTTCTCATTTGAATAAACATAGCGCGCGACAGAGGGTCGTGGAGGAAAAAATGACGCCGACGTAACAGGCTGACAGCTAGAGGGAGGCGCTAGACGTTGTAAAAGGTTACACATTAAACGAAAAATAAAAAGCGTACCTACGCTCATGACTAGAGATACGAGCGATATTTAGTCCTCGAGCAAACGTATTTCTGTCATGGGATAATGTAAATGGGCGGTATGGCTCGTTCAGTGTACACGCATCAACCTCGCCTTTTATCTCGCCGTAAACAGCACGAGTTCAAAATACCCATTTCGGAAATTCTATTCACCTGTATCCCTAGAGTCCCACCAAAGCCGATCGAATTGGATCCGAATCCGAGAGATCCTAGAGAGGAGGCGAAATTACCGAGAGATCCACGACCGGCCCGGAGAAGGGAGGGATGAGAGATAAGAGGGATGAATTTGCGGAACCTAATGGCATCTGGTGCTCCGTTTCATACCATTTTGGATTGAAATTTCGGATGTTAATCACTCATTTATCGATAATCACCTGTCTCGTAATGAAAATTCTAATTTATTTTAAACGTCAATGCTTTTTTCCTCCTATATACAAATATCTTTGCATCAATATCTATGTATTTTATTATTGATTTAGCATCAAAGTCTCTAATGTATTTATTATTTTTTTTTATGTCTCATCGATAAACGACTAATATTCTTTCTGAAGTAAGCTATAAATTCTGAAATAAGCTATATGATATAGTGCCCACAATATAGAACTATATTCTAGTAAATCGATACGTATTAATTATGTTTAGTACACTAAAAAAAAATACTGTCGTTATTTTTCTTTTGTAGTCATCCCTAAGAAAACTTTCAGGGCGGCCTCGTCAAGTATCTGTTTGCCACGATTGATGCTTCGCCGATCAACCATTCGTCGGCTTGGCAGTGGCTTCTTACTATTTTCGTTACGGTTTCTACCTCGTCGAACTCCTCTCCGCGGACGGAATTCCAACGGTCAATCACGACCGCGCGGCTTCTTACGGCGCGGCGAGTCCCCGCAACTGAGAAACGCGAATAACGCGCCAATTTCCTCGGACGTTCGGCTCTTACGGCTCTCTGGGAAAACCGCGCGGACACACGGCAGCGTTGGGAGAACTTTTACGATGTTACGGGGCGCAGAAAAGCATTTATTATTTGCGGTCTTAGAGGCGATCCTCGTTATCCTCGTTACCGCGCGGCGTCGGGGCCATCGGTGTGGTGGACCGGTGAAGAAAGGAGGAAGAGGTGGAGTTGGTCCCGCCGTGTTCGTACGACGAGCCAAGAGAGAAGGAGCGAGGGGAGCAGTGGGGCACGGGGGATAAGCGAGAGTAGAAGGACGCGAAAGAGAAAGAGAAAACAATAAGACGAACAGCGGAGCCGGAGGATGAGGAGACGGCGAGGAAGAGGAGAGGAGAAGCAGGAGGCGAAGCGAGGAGAAGGACCGAGAGAAGATAGGCACTGGCGGCGGAGTAATAACGGACTGCTCACCATGATTATAGAGCACGAGGCAGCCGGTACGTTGCTTAAATCAACAGAGAACAGAGCCGGAGGTTTCACCTGCCGAATCAATTTTTACCTCGTTCCGAGTCTCTCCCTCGCCCACTCGTCCTTCTCCACCGTCTCCGCTCGTCCTTTTCCATCCGTTTCTTTATCTCCGCGCTGACCGCGACCAACCGGTTTTCCTGGTCATCCGTTGTTTTTCCTGTCTACCATCGTCTTCCGCGTTTCTTCCGCGAAGAAGCCATGAGGCGCTACCACGATTCAACCGGCTACCACCGGGCACGTTACGATCGATTGAACACTGTCCGTAATTAGCGGAACGCGCGACTTTTCAATTAAATGCGCGACGGCGGTGGCATGTTAGTAAGATATAAGGATGTTTAAATCCTTCGACCGTTTCCTGAAAGTTTTTTCTGAGCCAAGCATTCCTGAAACCTCCGCTTCGTGTCATTGTTAAAACAAGAAACAATAAAATATACTTTAATAAAGGGCAAATTTAATGTTTTTTGATAAAAATCTCCACTCGTTGTTGCGTTATTATTTTCATTCGATGCATATTTATCACCGATACATATTGATAAATTTTATTTTTATTCCTGTTTCCATATTGATTATTGTATAATGTATACACATTCAATTGTTTTTATTTATTTATTTATTTTATATTATATAAAAATATATTTCAAGTATTATCTTGGTAAGTAATAATTTTTCAAATTAAAATTTAAACAGCGTATCTTATACGTATATATACATAATATATAAACTCCACGTAAATATTGTTTTAATTTAATACAATTATTATCGATTGACATATTTAGTCAGTTGCTTTCACCGCCATTCTACATCAAATATTGTTAATATTGATATCATTTTCTAAAACACTGAAATTTTGCAATGTTTCCATCGTCTGTAATAAACATTAAAAGAAACATGCATGATGCAGTAATTTAAATTAACAAAAATATCAGATAATTGATAACTATTACAAAATATACCCATATCACAATTATTATTTATAAAATATTATTAATATGTTTACATTAGCGTTTGGTCTCGAATAATATATAGGGGAGAGTTGCCGGTCTCATAAAGCGTACCTCTTCAATATTTTATAGTCTATATATTCTACTTAATAGGAGAAATATTTAGTAACAAAAATATAAAGTAAATAAGAAATGTGTAAGTTAGACAAAAAATGAACAGGTTACATCTTGTTTTGTGCATGCTATCAACATTTTAAAAAATCAGATACAATTGTAAATTTTTGATCAATTTATATAGCTGATACTAATGTAACCATGCAATTTTTTAATTGAATCGTTATTTTTTCCTAAAAGAAAGTTTATGATAGCATATTTTAATACATATTTACAATTATTATAAAAATTATTATATATCAATGTTTTTATCATCTCTGTCAAGTTTCCTAAATCATACCTAACCTAACCAGCATAAGAGTTCTTAAATCGTATCGGTACAATTTAGGAACACTAATGTATCTTTATCTTTAGATCACATGACATAATCAACATTATTTATTTTAACACGATCGAAGTTGTTCTGTAGCAAATCTGTAGAGGAAAAAATCGTTATCGAGTTGCACAAGCAAAACAGCTGTTGTTTGATCAATTACAATTAAAGTATAGGTATTACTTTATGATTTTTTATCAATCTTGTGTTTTTAATTATTTTCATTCATAAATTAAATAATTTAGAAGGAAGTAGTATTAATAAAACTCACAGGTTTAGGGGACCTGTTTGCTGAATCGTGCTTTCTGCAGCACATTACAAAAAAGCTTATAACACATTAATTTGCTGTTAGCGAAAGGTTTAATATGTAATAATATATAATAGATACCTTAAACATCAAGCTATAATTTTTAACATTTGTTTGCATTCCAAATAGTGTGCCAAATGTAAAATATAATTAAAACGATTATCTTAAGTGGTACGCATTTGGCAACTCTCCCCTATTCTATTCTATATTCCAAGTATCGATAACTAATTAGCCTAATATAGCAGCTAAGATATCGATTGTAAGAATACGTAGAGTAGTATATAATATAAATTGTAAATAAATAATTGATAAACATAAAATATATATATATCAAAATTATTTATGAAATATTATTAATATGTTTACGTTAGCGTTTCGTCTCGAGTAATATATTCTATTTTATATTCCAAGTATCGATAATTAATAAGCAGCTAAGATATTGATTGCAGGAATACGTAGAATAGTAAATAAATTGTAAATAAATAAATAGGCACTATAATTGCAAGTGTCATAAATTTTGTGAATGCGAATCGCCGTGTATAATAAATAATAAAAAAATCGCGGACACACTATAAGTGCGCTAAACTAGAATTGAATTGCCTTAAAAATGAACAGAATTATAGTAAAGGTAATGTATAATTTTTAATTTAATTAACCTGCTTTTGTTTCCCTTTTCTCCTAGACTTTTAATTCTAACTCTTTTTATTTCGTGTCGACTGTGTCCGATTTTGTTGCATTGAGGCTTTTCATACGTTTCTATTGCCGAAGGCTCTTTTTATCCATAATTAAAATATCGATCACTCGTTACTTCGCAGAATCATTTAAATCTTCGACAATGAATTCAATTCATTTCTCTCAAATCATTCACTTCTCATTGTTAAACAAATCATTGTCTCGATGAAAGAATAAATATCTACTAACTAAAATAAAACTTCTATGAAATAACGAACGGTATAAATAATCGGTACGTTTGCATCAAGATTGATGTGAATGTAAATATATGATTCTCACTCTCCAAAGAGACCTCTTATTTACTGACCAGTTTCAAGTACATGCTTGACTTGACTTCAATTCGATTTTTCATCTTTGTGAGTTCCTCGAAAAGATCCAGCGTGACGCAGCCCGGAAGCCCGTCACATACGTCCCGAGTCATTTTCAAATTTACGAATGACTAGATTATTTAGAGGATACCGAACGGATCGGTGGAGGATAAGCGCAAAGTTTTCTTCCTTCTTTTGAGGCGCGGCCGTAGGAAAGAGATCGATGTCTTCCGGTTTTCCCCCTCGAGTCTGTCCCGCGCCTGCCGTATAACCGGAGCCGTACGACCGTGGCTGGGTTTATGCGAGAACATCAAACCAGTCCGGGACCGGATATCGACGACTTTACACGAATCGACACCAGCGTCGGAGTTTTCGTCTCGTGCTGTGGAAGACGTTTTTCTCTTCCCCCTGCCGCCATGAATTTCCCCTATACGCGGTTTATTACACCGCCGGCGTTTGCCAGCAATGCCGGAACAACGGTGCTTTTCACGTGCCACCAGCGACGAAAGTATTCGCGGTTCGTCCGCCCGTCTCAAGTACGTACTTGACACGGGTTCGGTTCGCTGTTTCGTCATCGCTGTCTTCGCGCGAAGGAATGCTTAAATTTGATAGGATACCCCCCCCCCTCCCTCCCTCCCACCGATACTCATTTGATTGCCAATTGTCGCGCTCCCTTACGAAGCTACAGACACCAGGCAGCGTCAACAATTTAATATCGAAAATACCTGCTGCTGGAAATATCCGGTATCAAAGTATCGAAGTGCATGAGATACAGTAAGTAAGCATTAAGTATTAATTATATCGAATACCAAACACTTTTTAACAGGTATAGTTTACTATAGTCAATCTAAACACCGACATTTCAATGGTATCAATACAGTACTTCCAATAATTAATATACGTTTGATGCAGATTTCTAGCTTCGCGCGCGACGATTGACTTTCGCAATGCTATGTGCATTATTTATTAATACGTAATTGCAAGTGTAACAGCCGATACCGCGATAGTAGCGAAATATGGAAACGTAATAGGAATCGAAATTAAATCTACCCCCCTTTTGGCACGGCCTCTCTTTTACAGCTGCAAAGACGTTCTGTACACGCACAGATACAGACGCTCGTGCGATACTGGAGCGGCGAATACACGATGTGTGCCGATGCAATGCGGAAAGTGCGGATTGTGCTCCTCGCGCACAAATCGCGCGTGAATGTGCCGCGTAAAAATTTGTGTGCAAACATGAGTGTTGTACCAAAATCTCTGATAACGGAAATTTACGTATGAATTTTTACTACGTCGATTTTTATTTTATAAAAAGGGCTGTTTGCACATTTGATATTGTTCCGATATTGAAATCGTAACAAAATATTAACGGATAAATATTGAGGAATTTAATATTGTTTCCTATACAAATACGCAAGGGAATAAATCGATAATACTTTATCCATATTTTATCTAAAATATATGGATAAAACGGCGATATTTTAAAAAGGATGTAGAACCCCCGTAGAACTCTGCAGCGTAATGGACACTGCGTATCGCGCTCATAATCCGCACTATTGCATCGCCCCGAGATGATTCGCAAGCCCGACCGGCAGAATGTATGTAATTCCCGAATGTAATAGCTCTGTAAACTCTACGAACAAACGCAGCACGCAGAGGCTCGCGTATCTAGTTTTGCTCACGAAAATCATCATTAAACGGATTATATACGCTCTATAAAGCAAGAGAATCGAATGGATTTCTGTAGAAACATTAATATAAATATGTCAACGTGGCTATCTTCGCAAACCGTGCGACTGGAACGATTAATGATACGACGGTTAAATACACGACGCGTGGCTCAGGCAGGAGAGAAAACTCGCGAAGAGTCTCTCTCTCTCTCTCTCTCTCTCTCTCGTAAAATAACACAAAATTCGCGATCCCTCGATTATCGGATACACCGTGTCGATCGTGGAGTATTAAACGAACATTAGCTTCAGCGTTTCCCTACGTCGATGCTCGTCATCGTGGACGATATACGCAACATGCGGCACGTCGTGCGAGCTTGCACATGCAAGCGATTCGATTCGGTTACAGCTGCTGATCCATTTGACAGGCACGTGCGTCGAACGGCTTAAGTGATTAAAACGCGAGCCGCGAGTCTGTTTCGGATCGGTGCCGTGAATTGATCCCCGTTACGAGCGACGTGTATAACGCGCCGAACCTTACGAAAAATTCGTTTTCGCTATACATGCCGAAAAATAACGATTGATTCAGTTTTTTTTTTTTTCACCGTTGGTGATTCCCTGGATCTGTATATTTATCTAAACTGACACGGCCGATTATCAAAATTACCGTGGCTCGCTACACAAATCGAGGCTTTGGACAGGTTTCAACTAATATCGCGAACATTAATTTTGCACAATTGTTATAATGGAAACACTTATAACTTTCAGGAGCAGGTATTGAAATATAATTTGTTAATTTCATCGTGATATTAAATTAATGCAAATACAAATTATTGGAAACATTACACACACACACACAAATTTTATGTAAATTAATATGTGAATATATTGATTTTAGTTAAGTTTCGTAAATTAAATTTATTTAACTTTTTAAATATATGACATAACTAAAAGCTAAGATTGCGATGTAGAAAATATTTTTGTTTTTACTGCTTATCATTAAATTTTTTATTTATTTTGAATACTAAAATCTATTTAAATCTAATGTTTATAATTTCATCTATGTATAGAAATGTAACGCATTGTGCATGTTTGATACATTGTAATTCTCATAATCAATAATTATTTAAATTTTTAATTGATATACATTAACGAGAAATGAAATAGAATAATAAATATGATAATATAATTATGATATTATATGCTTTGAATTCATATCGGTAACACTGCTTGTTTTTATTTTAAAATATTAAATTAATACCGCATACAGATTGCAAGAGATGAGAAGGAGATTTACGTCTCTTCCTACATACATAAATTCTCACAGGCACGCGAAAAGTCGTAGCCTTTGAAAACATAAAGGTCGTATCTCTGGAAAGCGCCGCCAATACCGTGCATACGACGATACCGTAAACACACATGCACGTCGCGTCTCGCGTTTCGAAAACAGGTGGAACACGAAGCAAAAGTTCAATAGGACGCGAGCGAGGTCGTTGAAGAACGGCACGTGTACTGATTGCCGTAAGGGAAAAATCTCTCAGTAATCCAAGGACCCGGCGGGACCGGATGCGAGCACGGGCAACCTTCTGGCGAGAAAAGATCAGCGTTCAAGAAAAGATCTCGAGGAGGGCGCGAAAGGGCCCTCCGAGGGGTCAGGACGCGAGAGGAGAGGACGCTGAGACGTGCCGTGCAGAATGTGAGAGAAAGGGGAAGAGAGAGAAAGAGAGAGGAGAGAGAG
>NW_012026855.1:1371942-1379834 GCF_000956235.1 Wasmannia auropunctata
GGGGGAAGAGCCTCGTTTCCTGGCGAGCCGACGTATGCATCCTGCTCGTGAAACGGCATTATGTATGCATCGCGCTACCCGACCACGAGAGAATTCCGAGCGCGGACATTCGCTAATTCGCGTGGCATGCCCGCGATTTTCCTTCCGCGTGCGGAAGGAAGCGGCGTCGCGTCGTCGAAACGGCGAGGTATATACGAACCCGCCGTGCATGGCATTATGAATTCCCGGAGCCGCGCGCCTCGGTCACTTCGACTCCGCTCCGCTCTCAGCCTCCTCCGCTCGCTTCTTCCCCCCTTATTGAAACGGGGAAGGGGATCGCGGAACGGAGAAGGGGAGAGCGCAAATTAATCGCGAATGCCACAGGGACAAAGCTGCCGAATCGATTATCCCCGGACAGAACAGGTCCCCTAATTAGTCGCGCGGGTGCCTCGAACGGAGAGGACTTTGTTCCTTCGAAGGAGGACCGTGCTAATATAATGGCGATCGCGGCACGGTTTGGTAATTGGTAGCATTGGGATAATGCGTAAACGGATTCCCCTCCGGCTACTCAAAATTCTTATCCCCGAGATCGCGGGGTTTGCCTCGCCGAACTGTAGACAAGCACGGCAGGGGAATCCTCGCGTGAGAAAGTAAGTCTTATATATATATTATTATAATATGCATTAGTCCGTGCGCCCCTTAATTAAACAGTAGATATGGAAATACTTAGACGGGTTAAAATTATACCTGGATAACATTACACACGCGCGGCGCGCATTGCAGATCATGTTACAATAACGCGCGCTATTAAATAGCATCAATCCGACAGATATAACGGGAGGTAGTTACGCGCGCGGATTTGTACGAGCGAGTACATTTATAGCAATTTGAACGTAACTAATAATTAAGCGGATTAGAGACCATTATGGTCACGCACGACCGTTTCAAATGTAATCAAGTCATGAGGTCAATATGACGATCGCCGAACGTTGCTCGAAACCAATTCAAGTTAAAACCCCTATAGCGTATAATTGCTTGATGATGCAAATAAAATCTGAAGCTACTTTACGAGCGGTCGCTCATCAAATGGAAAAGGAAAACGTTTAATCGGCAATAATTAGCGCGGCCGTGCCAAAGTTGGCCGAGCTCTGCCGAGTCCTCGGGATCATCTCTCGAGTTGTAACTTTCATCGATCGCAACGAGATCATTAATAGTAATTCGGCCAATTTCGCGCGCCTACGTAACCGGATTAATTACCAGTAATCAAGTTAGAAGCCGTTGCACCTGTATCGCTGGATTGTTCACAGCGACTGTAATTACCGTCTCAGGTTAATGTAACGATACGGCGACTCGTACGTGTCGGCTGGGGACAATTTCGCTACTATATATGTACGTACTCGACGAAATCGAAGTCGATAAACAACATTCCAATCCTGCACACGCGCATGATATACGTGGGGACATGCATGCGCTATCGATTATTTGAGAGTACATCGGAATCCCTTAATCCGATAGATACATTACGCGAGAATTTAGTCGCCATATCTCTCGCTATACTGTCAATTTGCTTCTATGAAAATTACCCACTATCTTTAATTAATTGCTCCGCGTTATTTTTTTTTCAAATGTATACCCACAATCTCGGATAATGGCAATTTGCTACTGTTTTTTTTTTTATTCTCGCGTCATCTTTCCGCAACGTCCACGCGAAATTATATTCTAGATTAATTTTCGAAATCTCGAAAAACGATTACATTTCCGGATGTTTGATGAAAAAAGCCTTTTACACTTGCCTAATTTTAACGTGGACACGTAATCTAATTTAATCAGATTTCTGTAAAACAAAAAAAAGCTCGAATCACTAAAATATTATTCAATTTCCGCGAGCCTTATCGCTTTATTCCCGCGGTGAAATCACGAGTGACTTTGGTTATCTGCGCGAGGCAATGGTGCAGTACGACGGAATATACGTTTTATATCCTATCGGAATGCCGGATGGGTTGAGAAACGCTATTGTGTATCACCCGCGAGTACCTGGCCTATATAAAACACGAGTCCGTCGCGGGTTTGTTTAGCCGACCGCGGCCGGGCCGGTCTCCGGGCAGTGTCAATTTTACGGCGGCCACCCGCGGCAATGCAAATGCGATTGATAATTAGTTAGATTAGAAGTCATTAGTTCGCATGGCCGTCCGTACGTTTCGACTATAATCGGGACCGCAAGGCCAATATAACGACACGGCCGGTCCGGCTCGGCGGCGGTCGGCGTCAATCACGTTACATTTGTAATTGTTCGGCGATATCGGTCAAACTGCGGCCGAATACGAAATGCGTTGACAGCCATGTAGCGGGGGCTGCCTCTCGCGAGCGGGGCAGAGGGGGGCTTCATGGCGACGCGAAGTGAAATCAAACTAATTGCGCGGTGCAGCACGGACACACGCGTATTACGCGCGTGCGCGCGCGCGCGCACGTCGCTCGTAATCGGGAATAAAATCGAGTATATAACACCTGTTCGGACCGAACATTTGTTCAGTATCCTATAGAAATCTTTTGCGGTCGTAATCGTGGTTTCCGCACGCCGCCGCCCGCCATGCAGCGCGCGGGGCGTCGATGAATCGCACGTATCATATTTCAGACCACGAAATATTCTAGATGAATGAGATGATTAAACGGCTAATTGCTCGAATCAAAGTTAAAATAATATTATCTTTTACAGCGAACGCGACACGGTCAAATGGCGTGGTATTGTCACTTTAAAATTAGCATAACTATTGTTTCAACGAAGAGAGAAGCGAGCGCAGTGGAGTTTTCGACGCGTAAATTCGATCCACGATTTGAAGAGATAAACACGGAAAATTGAGTGTTATTAAAAATTTCTGTATTTTTTTTAAGCTCGACGAGATTGTCCCGTAAAGTTCAGAACTAACAACGCGCCTCGTAATTAATAGCTTGTCGTATAATAAGATTAAAACGTGTCGATACAAACAAATATACGATCGGGCTCGATTCTATAAGCTTTGCGTGTGAGTGCGTAAACCAACAAATAATTAACGTCGCTTTGTTCTGTCTATATTAAAAGCGTACGCACGATGAATCTATGAGATCATTATGCATCGGTCTGTAATATTTTCTCGTAGATTCATTCACCGTATAATGAAATGAAAAATATTTCTCACTTACAGGCACGCGATGCAGCGGAGTTGTAACGCAGGCGTCAATCTGTAACGCACAAACAACAAATGAATTACAAAGCGACGTCTAAAGACTAGATAATTTCGAAAAAGATAATTATCGATAAGGATCATTTCGAAAAGGATATTATATAATTATTGGGCGTTAAATTTTCTCTCTCTTTTCTCATCTTTCAAGTAAATATTTTTAACGAAATATTTATACACGCTATATATTTTATTGAAGATGTTTCAGGAAAAACAGAGGGAATATATCCCTTTAAAAAAAGTGTTTTAGAATATATATTTATATCTATACTTTAAATTACACAACGATGCAAAATGGCGCATGGAATGCGCCGTGCGACGGGGATGAGCGATTAATTCAGCAAGCGGAGTAATAAATAGACGATAAATTACTCACCCTTGGGTTGCTCCGCCGACACCTGATGCCTTCCCGGGCCTCCCTCTCCTCCTCTCAGATCCCGCCTCAGACGCTCTCCTTAATTCATGGCACACAACACTTTTCATGACACTTGACCCGACGCTTGCCGTCGCTTCTACGACACTCGCGGAAACGAGGTTAATCGGACGTGAATTGTCCGTCGCAACGCTTTTCGCTTTTGGCACTCCCGACATTGTTTGAACTCACGCCTGATATCTTGTCCCGGGCCTCCTCATCCTTTAAAATCGCCCCGCGATGCTCCTTCGAGGCATACACAACATCTTTTTACGACCCGCGACGGCAATTGCCGTCGCTTTTACGACACTCGCGGAAAACGAGGTTAATCGCGCGCGAATCATCCGCCGGAATGCAACGGCCAACGCTTCCTCTCACTTGGCACTATCCCGACTTGTTTAAAACTTACGCCTGATGTCTCCCCGGGCCTTCCAGTTCATCCTTTCATATATCGCTTCGATGCCCCTCCGATTCGAGAGAGGCACACACAACACGGTACGACAGTGTGACCCGACGCTCGCCGCGACGCTCCTATACGATACAGGCGGAAAGAAGGTTAATCGTGCGAATTAACAGAATCGACGGGTCGCGACACTTCACGGCACTCCCGACCTGATGTCTCGCCCTCCGGGCCACCTCGTCCTTTCAAATCACTCCGATGCTCCTTCGAGAGGCATGTAAACACACCGACGTACAGAGTGATCCGGCGCTCGCCGACGCTCCTATGATACACGCCGACGGAAATCGTGCGAATTAATCGCCGGAATCGACGGGTCGCGACACTTTTCACGGCACACCCGACGCGACGCGCATCACGTTGCAACAAGGAGATAACAGCGCAAGTGCCAAGTATAATACTTATACAAACAAAACAGTACTATCGGACTGAACTAGCACGGGTCGCACGACATTCGACAATCGCGTTGCGTAGATTATACTTAACGTAAGTAATGAACGTATCCGCGAGAGGGTCCGCGAAAATCGCGCAGCCAACTTCACGCGTTCACCCGTCGCGCCGAGGCTGCACCTGTTGCACTTGCTGCACCCTCGCGCGTCTTCCGCCTTCTGAAACAAATAACGAACAATCGCGCTTTAGAACCGGTCATTTTTCTCTCTCTCTTTCTCTTTCTGTCGCGAAATAAATTAACATGTATACGAGTTACAGTTGACGAATGGGTATCCACGGAGCGCAGCACCCAAAAAAAAAATATTCTATGTATAAAGTGAAATTTCCTCTAATCTCATAAATTTCTAAGCGAAAACTTTTACAGAAACAGTATTCCTCTTCCAATAAATTAAGTAAACTGTTTATCTAAAATCTATTAGATATTATTTTTCGGTTTTCCTCTTGTATTAAGAGGAAAATGTTTATTTCAAGCGGAATGCCCAGCTTTTACGTGCGATACGAGTAATACAAAAAGCAATATGTATCGCTGCGTTCTGCCGTGACGATTGATTGAAGTGTTGCGCTGCATTTGCGAAAACATAGATGCAGTAAGGCCGTGTTCCGTTATTTATTGCAAATATTGAAAAACTACAGTATAAATAATGTGAATTATAAATATAGATTTACAATACAAGACTTGTACTGTAATGCAAGACGAAATTATTTTAACTTAAAATATTGTGCACAGAATATTTTCCTCTTAATTTCAGAGGATTCCTCTTGAGACCATACAGGAATAAAATCCTCTAAGATTTAACGGATTCCACTAATATTAAAATTTTTTTTGAGGGGTGAGTATTGAAGCGCGGCCGCGCCATGCACGGTCGTTGTGCCGCCGCGCCGATCATCGCTCGCGCGGTACAGATCACGAATAAATCTCGCAACTTCGACAGAACACCGACGTACTGTCGCCGAATTTACCACACGCGGTTGACAAATATTAAAATATATCGAATATCGAGATCGATTACGGCTGTATTTGCTAACTGAACGCGACGCCACGTACATACGCTGCTCGACACGCGGAGCCGTGCCGAGCCGTTCGCGCCGATACGTTCGATGTCCGCCCGTATGTCCGCCACCCGTTAATAATTCTGGAACAGCACGAAAGTGGCGACGGCAACTTCACTCTGACGCCGGATTAATGTTTAATTAAAATACGATCGACTCTATACCCGAAAATATGTCATAGAAATCTAGATATAAACCTAGATATCTTCATATTCATATCTCACTTTCACCGATAAATATATACGTCTTTGAATGCGCATTCAGCGCACCATTTACGTTACATATATTACAAGGAATCTCAAAAATAAATAAATGCATTTTTATTAAATAAAAGTGAGGTATTAATAATATACCTCAGTCCGTAATTATTGAGCGTGTAATACACATCTTCATTTCACACTTCAAAGGCGTAAATCCGCGAAATATATTATAAGTATTATAACAATTAAACGAGATGCATCGTGCCTCTTCTCCCGTTATACTTAAATCCAATAATTAGTGTATCATTCGGCGCTCTCGATTCGACAGCGATAAATAAAAATGATACAATAAAGTTCATCGAGGAATTCAAGGCGCAATGCATGATATTAAATCCGAGCGAGTCGTTAAAAAGACAATAGCCGCGTGGAACGCGCGTCGCGATAGAACGATTAATTTAACAATTCCACATGTCGCGCTTCACGTGTTCGTATTATACCTTGAGTGGTTAAATCGCGCGAGGTATATTCGCTTTCGCTAAGGAATCGTCGTCTCGAATCGCGAGAAAGTCGAGTGAACGAAGGGGCTGCCACTCGCGATATTGTTTAGGAGCGATCGCGTTTTCACCTATCGCGTTGCATCTCGCGGGGCCTAATGACACGTCAACACGCCAAACGGCTCGTGGCGATTCTAGCCTCGCTGCGTGGATGAAAACAAGGCGAACGCACGTAAACAATAGTATGTACTACCTATTGCCAAGGCCAACAGCAACGTAAACAATGAGTGCCGAGCGTCGAGCTTTGTGTGCATGCATTCGAGCTATAGTCGTCTAGCAGTAACCGTTGTAGATACACGCAGTTCAATCGCGCTGCGAAATAAATACCGCGCATTCTGTTTGTTTTGCATTCCAAATCAATCACTTCGAACGGTCGCATATATATTCACCCCAACAAAAAAAATAATTTTAATATTAGTGGAATTCGCTAAATCTTAGAGGATTTTATTCTTGTATACGGCCTCAAGAGGAAAATCCTTTGAAATTAAGAGGAAAATATTCTGTGCACAATATTCTAATAGTTAGAATAATTTCGTCTTGCATTTACAGTACAAATCTTGTACTGTAAATCTATATTTATAATGCACATTATTTGTACTGTAGTTTTTTAGTATGTACAATAAATAACGGAACGCAGTCTTACTGCGTCTGTTTTTGCAAATGCAGCGCAACACTTCAATCAATCGTCACGCGGCAGAACGCAGCGATACACATTGCTTTTCGTGTTACTCATATCGCATGTAAGAGGGCATTTCGCTTGAAAAAAACATATTCCTCTTAATACAAGAGGAAAGCCGAAAAATAATATCTAATAGATTTTAAATGAACAGTTCACTTTATTGGAACAGGAATACTTTCTGTAAAAGTTTTCGCTTAAAATATGGGATTAGAAGAAATTTCACTTTATAACTAGAATATTTTTTTGGGGGTGTTAAATATATTTCTTAATCACACGCAGTGGTTTCTTTTTTTAGTCCCGTTTTTTATAAATTATGTTGCGCAAATTAAATCATTAGTTAACTCAAGTGTTGTGAATTGGAGAAGTGTTATAGGGAGGAATCCCGGACACATACATATATAGGAATCTCAAGAGGAGCCATTCTACTTTTTCAGAAAAGTCTGCACACAGATAAAATATTCAGGTAACTGATACGGTATCCCGCTGCGTGTATGGTGCGTACGTGCGCGCGCGGTCGTTGCTATTAGGCTCGACATAATCTCTCCTACGCTAAAAAAAAAAAAGATATTTCCCGCTGCAAGCATAACACGCGCACGCCCATTTTTGTGTCAAGCCTTCAATTTATCCCGAAGGTGCAAATTAACAGTCTCCGCGGGCCGAAACACGCGATCGGATCGCGACCACCTCGCCGGCGGAGATTAAACGAATATCCGGCAGGAGACAGGAGCTGTTATTATTTACTATCCGCGACGAGCGAATTTACCGTCGGGTGTTTATCGTTGCGCTAGCTAGGGCAATTCGTTTCGCGTAACTGCACCGTTTAAATATGCCCGAGCGCGAGTCGAGACAATAGAAAGGGCGAGGAAGAAATAATACGGCGGGGGAGGGGGGGAGGG
>NW_012026855.1:1379854-1387488 GCF_000956235.1 Wasmannia auropunctata
GGGGGGGGAGACGGAGAGCGTATAAGAGCATATAAGAAGGAATCGCCCTCCCTCGCCCCGCGACGCTCTGTCGTACGGCGAAACGGCGGCATTTTGTTCGAATGTCATCGAGTTAACGACCAGCGCGGTATTATGCAAAGTGGAAGAGCACGTCGGTCGCGCGATGCATCCCCAAGACGGTCTTTCTCTTCGCGACATGACGCGACGCCTTCTCGCGCTTCTGATAAATCCGCAATTCCCCCCCCCTCCCTCCCTCTACCGACCCTTCGCGCCTCCTTTCTACACCGCATCCCTCCCTTATTTTTTTATTTTAATAAAAATGACACTTCCCCATTTCCGAGCCACCCCGGGTTCTCGCACAAACATCCCTTCTCTCTCGCGACGATATTTATGCTTTTACGTCACGAGAGAAATATCGTGCAATGAGAATCTTGTGAGCTCGCGCGCGCGCGCGCGCGCACCCACGCAGCGCGCACACGCACACACGCGCATACACCGTTCGCGAGCTGCCGAGTAGTGCCGCGTGTTTTTGCTCGCGCATTAATTAAACTCCAACTTAAGCAACCGGCTTGCACGGGCCAGACGTAATTTTCCACCGCTACGCGTGATCCTTGCGCGCTCTTTGATACACCAAGACTAACGCTCAAACGCGTCCCGCCATAGCTCTTGTATAGTAAACCGCACGTGTTATTAATGTCGCAAATCTGTATTCATGACCGAATATTCCAATATCACTGATGGCGAATTATACCGGATATTGCCAATGCAATTTAAATACTCCAATTGATTGTGGATTTCTTTTGATAGATTAAACTTTAACAGAGAGAGAGAGAGAGAGAGAGAGAGAGAGAGAGAGAGAAAGCGTGTTATAAAATCTTTTTGATACCTCCCTATTTTAATAGTTCCGCCAACAACTTTTCGTTTAAATATGGAATCGCATAACGCTGTCGCACGCTAAAAGAAGCTGTTCGTTTGTGTATTTAAAAGATAAATAAAAAAAACTTTATTTTTTAATTCAAAAGAATTAAAGAATAAGAGCGGCATTTAAATATTTTCATTTGAAATTAAATGAATACTCCTATGCATTAATTACACGGATAGCGTATAGTTAAAATTCGAATATATAGTAATTAATTTACATGGGCTCCTCTTTTTATACAAAATTAACTATATATATACACGTATATATTGGATATCTAAACAGAACAAGTTAAAGCTACATTTACAACGCGGCGGCATTTGTATCTTCCACGTTAATAGCTCAATTAGTATTCTGCCACGAGGGAAGTAGAATACATCACTTGCAATTTGTCTTGAATTTCGAAACGAATTTCCTTTAGCTATGCCCGAATTTTAAAAGTGCACATGTAAAGTAAACAGCCGAATCGCTTAGCGGAATACTTAGCCGAAGAATACGTTACGGAATGGAAAATGGGTTTATTTACGGTCGAGTCGGAGATAATCATAAATAATTTAACACCGCGTCTCGCATCGCCCGTCCGTTCCGCGCGCAAGAGTGGGTGGTATTGTCAACGTAGGTTTTCTTGGAGGTTTGTACGGATGCAAACCCGGATCGCGGAAACGTTCACATATTCGCTCGACGCTTACATCTGCACACTCAGATTCACCGTATAGATGTAGCATTCGCGGATAAGGTATAAGGGAGCATCTCTCAGAGCCGAACGCATAATCGATCAGCTGGATGCTGAAAAGCGGCTCGAACAATTTCACACGGGGATATACACAGGGTGTCTAGATTCTGCCACGTTACGCGTTATTAACTATTAAGGACGGGTTCTTTGAAGATTCTACAATAGCATGTATTAGAATTCAGCATTTCGATTAAGAAAATGCAACTTCTTACGAATTTTTATATTTTGCAACTGTGTCCTGAAATATTTCTTTCCTTATCTCAATTTGACTTTTTCATCTCAGTTTTTATTATTTTTTCACGAACAATGTGACCTCACATGATTTATACTGGTATTTTAGCACGTAGTCTCTTAAATCTTACCTGCTGAGAAGAAAAAGAAAAATCAGTGTATTATATATAATGTATTTATAAAGACATTTTTATATCAGCATAAAAACATCGATGTTTTTAAAACAGAGATTCAAATTGTAACTTAATCTTCAAAATATATTTGATATTGAAAAATTAGTAACGGTGTATCAAATATTCGTTAGAAGAAGCCTGGTCACTCGGATTTGTTAAGAAATCTGTCATTGACAGGTGGCGCGATAGAAAACGATCACCCCGTATACAGTTCGATTCACGTTACTCGAGGAGGGGTGGCGAACGTACACCCGTCCGGTAACCGGTAAAACGCAGAAACGGTATCATATTTTACGTTGCTCGAGGGACGAGTAAACAACGTATCTGGGCCAGCTGAAAAATCGCGTCTCACGGTATCTCGAGAGAGAGTGACGGCGAGCTATGTCCCTCCCTCCCCCCGTTCCACGTCCCTCCTCTTCCGGCGTGATCGACACGTCGTTTATTTACGGCTTATTAAAAAAGATCCAGCCAGCCAGCCAGCCGGCCTAGAGTCGACGGCGAGTCGGGGAACGCCTCGGCGGACATTCCGCTCACGAAAACAAATTCGAATGTCCGGCCGTTCGATAGAGGAGATAAGGGGATCGTCCTGATCCTGTCCGGGGTTGGCTGGCCAGTCGAACGAAAGGAGCGAGCGATCGGTCGCGGTGGGAAGAGAGTAAGGCAAGGCAACATTTCTCAGGCACACGGACGCGCGCGGAGCCATAATCAATCCGGTGGATGTTGAAAAGAGGCGCGAGCTATCTCGCCCAGGGATCCAGGATGGTGCCCGCTCTCCCTCGCTCGCTCTCTCTTTCTCTCTCTCTCTCTCTCTTTTTCTCTCAGCGGGTAGTCCGCCTTACTTACGTAGACCCTCCGTGTACGCCGCCGCGCCGAGTCCAGAAAATTGCACAAAGGCGTCGTAATCTGAGTTTCATGAGTTTTACGAAATGGCGAAAGCTTCTCCATTTCCGGGAATATCCGCGCTGGCCGACGGTGACATAATGCGAAACGAAAATATATTCCGCGCGCTTGCCGCTAATGCGGTATATAAGGCGGAGTGACGCGCTTGATCGTCGGTAAGCAACGAAATGTAAATTGGACACGAAATTGATGCCGGCGAAACGAGTAATGTGTTTTTTTGCAAGAATTTTATATAAGCAACGGCCCTGCGCGCGGCAGCCACTTTCGTATTGCATTTTCGGCGAGGTACAAGCCGGAAAACGAAAGCGGCGAGTTCCAAGGCCGAGAAATCCAGACTCCCCGTCGATCCGAATCGATCTAGGCGAAAAGTCGCGCGCGGATTAACGAAATAATACGGTCACGTAAATCCCCGAAAGGATGCAAACGATATTATAAGGAGGAGAGAAGAACAAAAAGACAAAAAGGAACGAAAAGGAAATTGCGAGAAAGAAGGAAGGAAGACGGAGAAAGAGTTACGCGGCCAAGGAGGCGAGGAGCCATAATCGATCCGGCGCGCGCGCTGAAAGAAAGGAGGCGCGAGCTATCTCGCGCTCTCGTGAACCGTGCTGAGGGGAACGAGAGAGGGAACGTGGTGTCCAAGGCCCCGGCGCGGTGGAGATGGTGTTTGCGGCGGGCTCTCTCGCTCGCAGCGGGAAGTCCAAAGTTCGTGCAGAAGGGACTGTGTCGGCGTCGTTCCCGGTTAACTAGATGCCAGCCGAGATTCCACGGTGAAGGGTTGGACGGACGGACGGACGGACGGACGAACGAACGGACCTGGCGGAGGTAATCATAAAGCCACGATGAGAAGAGGAGTGGAGGACGAGGAGAGGACGGACGCGAGGTGCGGAGGAAGAAGAAGACGGCGAGAGACGGCCTCGGGGCTGCCAGTGCGGCCTGTGGAAGCGTGTCAGTAAATTTAACCTAACCGAATGCCGGGGCGTGCAGCCCCCCTCCCCTTCCCCCCTCTCTCGCCCCCGATCCCGCCGCCCGCTACATCCCGCTACATCCCGCGCTGCGCACCGTGACCACCTACTCTGCATCCTCCGAAGTACCATCGTTCCTGGACCGTTGGTCGTACCGTCAATTCCTTGTTGCAGACTATTTCTGCATTTGAGATATCAGCTCATACAATTAAGAACAGTCGCGTCAAGTACTTACGACGACCTCAAAGAGACGACGAACAATTCGAATCGCGCGATTCCTCGCGCGGGATCCCCCGACACAGAGAGGGTATATACGCGATTAAAATGCAAGAATTTAATCGGGCGTGCGCACGCGCGTCATCATTCTTTTCCCCCTAATTACCTCCGCTTCTGTAACTTTTAATGAACGAGCAGTACTCCACGATCCATCGACTCTCTCTCAACATTCGGATTACGCTTGGCTGGATCGCGAAAGAACTGCAGCGGTGAAAGAAGAAGAGGAGGAGGAGGAGGAGGAGGAGGAGGAGGAAGAAGAAGAAACAGAAGAGGAGGAGGAGGAAGAAGAAGAGACCAGGCAGCCCGAATTACACACCGGCCGACGAAGAGCTTCGCTCCGCTCGCTTCGAAGATTCTTATCGGTTGCGCCTGGATACTTCATCGACGACCTACGACGAAGGAAGAGGAGTGCATCGCGCTCTCTCCACTCTCCTCCGCGCGAGGGTCGGAGGTTGAACGTTGCTCGATCGACAGCTGCCACGAAGCCGCCTCCTACCCCTCCGCGTAGGTAAAATTCTTTCGCGGGTCTCCCTCTCGCGCTCGTTATTTATTTGCCGTCTTCGAATCGAGAGTCGGTGATGTCTGCCGATAGCGCCGCGGATCTCCGAAGGACGGGCTTGACGAGCCGAAACCGACGACGCGTTTATAGGTACGTACCGCGCGCCGCCCCCTCGAACAGGAACGAGGATTTGTTTCGAATTCTAGCGCGACATACACGTGGCAGCTACGGAATATACGTCTCGCGCACATATTTCGAATTTGTCTTCGTCGCGACACGCGGAAGGAGTGTGATGGATGGTTGAACGACGAAGAAATTAATACCGGGTTGCTTGCGGGTGTCGCCGAGTTGAGATCTACGAACGATCCTCGTAGCCCATTCTCTGCCTTGGATGAGGGTGGAAGCGAATAACGTCACTAAATCTTCGAGAGACCGTGCGAACGAATAAAATAAGAATTTTGAAATAAAGAACCAATGTTTCTGAAACGACGTTTTGATTCGAGTACGAAAATTGTGTAATTTTTCAGTATTTATTTTGAAAAATAATATTTTTTTTACCCGATAAATATTAAATTCATGAATAAATGGCGTTAAATTCGTTCCATTCTACAGTACACATATATGTATATGTTTCTAGTTTAACTATCTATCTAGTTTAACAGAATTAAATTACTCTTTGTAACTTTTAATCATTCAGTATCATTTATTTTTCAATTCTTTTATTCAATTTCAAACTAATTTTAACTTAATATTAATTATAGTAATTAATATTAATCACTAATATATTAATTATTGTGATTTAAGAATATTTATAAATATCTTTTCAATATGAAAATATTTATTATATGAAGAATAATAAAATTAAGTTTCTGATCTTTTACAGCAATTTATAATGTATCACATTGGATGGAAACAATTTAATATTATCTACATAGTTTTATGTAGAAATATATATAATTACATATGAGAAAATAAGAGAGAAAAAAGAAGGGAAAAAATTAACCTCATTAACTTGTTAATAGTTCAATGACACAATGATAGACGAGCTATTAAATAGATTAAAATTACTTTTATAGCACAGAAGAGGCATTCTCTTCGACTCGACGTTGACGTCTTATAATCGAGCGTGTCAGTCCAGGAATGCTATGCTAAAAAAGAAAATTGATCTCGCATTCACGAGGTGAATAAAGTATTCAAATGTCCTATCGTGCGAAAACTTTAAATAACTCCGTAAGCCGCGAAAAAAGCCGCGGATAATTATATGACCCGTCGAAACAGAGCCCGGGAAGCATTTACCGTTAATCCACTCGTATATCGGCTTCGCGTATACCAAGTGAACCGATGCGCAGACCCGCGAAATAAAGATCAACGATAATGGCGAGGTCGCCGGCGAGAAGAAAGGGCGCGAAGAGCGCGGCCACAAATTTTCGCGCGCTTTTAATTACGTCGCGTTAACTCGCGGGCTCTATCGATTTTCGTCCCTTCGGTAATTGAGCCCTTCCGCTCCTTTTCGTCCTCTCCCTCTTTTACTTTTCATCTCTCATCCTACGTATCTTCTCGAGCTACTAGCAAACCGCAGTTACCCCTCAACATTTTTCGCTCTTTGACTCTCTCGACTACTCCCTCCCCCTCCCTTCTCTCTCTCTCTCTCTCTCTCTCTCTCTCTCTCTTTCCCTTCTCTTTTTTTCTCTCTCTCTTTCTCTTTCGTATTTTTTCGATCTTTTTAAATCGCCTGAAGAAATGGGGTTTGCGGTTTGGCGTGTTTGCTAAATAAACGGGACGCGCCCGCCTCTTTTGATGGCCCCGCAGAAAGACAGCACACATCCGTAGTCCGTACATCGCGGCCCATTAAGCGGCTAATAAGTGGACAGAGGCGGGTTACCAGCTACACGCGCGCTCAGCTCCTTCCTTCTCCAACGCTTTGACTCGCGCTCTCCTTCTGTCTTTCTCCTTCGTTCGCGAACTGCCGAACCAACCGTTCTCATCATCTCTCTCATTCTTTAAAGTGCTTTCTCGTTCATCTCTTCTTCTTTCTCTCTCATGCTTTCTCCTCTTTCTTTCTCTCTCTCTCTCTCTCTCTCTCTCTCTCTCTCGTGCGCGCGCGCGTACATCATATATGCGTACACTCGCGTTGTTTGTTACGCGATGCTGCGGTCGGAAGATTAGGATGTGGAGAGAAAAAGTCGAAGCGCGAGAGAGGGAGAGGAAACGAGCGAACGAACGGGAGTGAAGACGGCTGCTGGGAGCCGTGAGATCGTGTTCGGGAGAGACGGGCCCGTGGCCCCTACCGAAGTTTGTAACTCCTTTTGCATCCAATTAAGTCTCGCGCAATAACTTAGGCTATACCGAACACCGATGGGGCGCCCGTGCTGGTGCCCCCGCCGGAGCACGTAGCCAACCTTCCCTCCCTCCCCCCCCTCCTCCTCCTCCCCGGCTCTCCGGTGTACAACAATGTACACGGCGACTTCGAATTACGACGACGTACTGGAATTTATACCGTACGGCCGACTCCGAAATTTCGACGGACGATGAAATTTCCCTGTCGCGAACGCATATAGACGGCGTGAGGGAGAATCGAGAGGGAGTGTATACCTACGCGGTAATATGCGGAGGGAAAGTACTAACGAAAAGTTGGACGTTCCCCCAAAGGGCCGGAGGAGCCCGGGGACTCCATCGGCGCGATATTATGTACAGCTGGTAGTCGTTCGTAACCATCGAACTCCGAGCCAACTCGCTTTACATCCAATTAAGCGGCGCGCAATAAAGTTAGAACAGGTATACGCGATACGCCAATAGCAGAGGGACCACGGCGCGTCCACCTCGGATAATTCGCATTTCGATTTCGGAGTTCGATACACACAAGTTGCCGATGAAGTTCGCGGGACGGTTATTGACACCGGCGCACCGCTCGGCCTCCCTCCCTCCCCCCACTCACCCCCCC
>NW_012026855.1:1387508-1419463 GCF_000956235.1 Wasmannia auropunctata
ACCCCCTACCCTCTCCTCTCTCTCTCTCTCTCTCTCTCTGTGACTGTCGAGGTAGTTTAGCGCTCCAGTATATACGTTCCCCATCGTAAATTAACTCACCCAAACCGAAATTGGCTCTTAAAATAGAGCGGTGACATTAATGCATATAAAGTATTCATTCATAGCCGTCTACGTGTCGCGAGTTTAAGAAAGATGTTGTAACAATGTTGTTTTTCTAACAAATGATTATTAATCGCCATTAATCAATATCATGAGCGCTGCAGAAGTTGTAAATATAGCGTTGATCTCTTATAATAGAAATGTTTTGAGTCTAGACAGTTCTAAATACATCATCAATGTGATTGCGGGTATTATACTAATTATTCTTCTTAGCATTAAGATCTGTCAATAGTCAATATGCAATGTTTTTTAATACTGTTTTGAAGTTAAATTTCTATATATATATATATATCAGTATTTTTGTTATTAAGTATAATTGCTACAAAAATGACGTCTAACAATTTTTATTGATAAATTTAATAGCTTTTATTATTTAGATACATTACTTATAAATGACTTCTTACAATTCTTTATAATCTTTATTATAATGCTAGTTTTCGAGTTGACTGAGTATGTCTTTCCGTGTTGCCCGAAATATGGTATATCAGCAATAAAACCGAGACTCTGTATGAAGACGGCATTTCGAGCGCGTCAGGTACACACGGCGAAATATCGCACATACGCTCCGTGCGGGTATACGCTGATTGCGAAGTTAAAGATAGTAGGTCAGTTATCGGCACCTCCGGCCCCGCCATTACCACAAAGCACCGACATAGTTTTCGAGGTCTCGACGCAGTCAAGCCTCGGCGCAATAATTTAGGGTACGTCGCCGGATACCGATACTAGAGAGAAACTAACTCCTCCTTGGCCCCGAGAACAATATGCACTAACCCCTTCGAAATCTTAGTCTTAATGCCGGGCTTAATATGCACCAGCTTAGTGCAGATCTCGTTGATCGAGTTCAGTCCCCCTCTCCCCTTTCGCTGCATGCACCTTCCCCTCCCCCCTCCCGCGTAATCTCACAAATTCACGAGAGCTTTAATTAAACGATCCTCCACCCATATCTCGCGCAACAGTGCGAGGTAAAACCGATTTTCGCGCGAGAGAAAAATACGAGAGAGAGCGCGCGGGATCTTGAAATTTTCATCGACTAAGCCAGATAATCTCTTTTTTTTTTCTTCAACTGAATTCGCCATCGTCGTCTTATTAATTATCACCACGGTATATTAATTATTATTCGTCGTGAACTCGTGTGAAGGGCTAGAATTACGTAAGACTGGGCTTTAAAATTCGGACGAATCATTGCAGAGCGCGCGACGTTATACGCCGTACATACAAAACGTTATTAACGTTGATGAACGGGCAACGGCTTATCCCTATTCGTTTTTTTTTTTTCGTTGTCAATGAAGCTGGCCGGACAATGAGAGGCCAACGAGCCCGTATAGCCGCGGCGACTGACCGCGGAATTGACCTCACTTTAGAGAGGAATGCGTACTCGCTGCTCTCGCCGGGTGCCACTTCGCGTTACGTATCAACCGCGATGAGTTTCGTCCACGAAACTCGTTTAAATTGGGACAGATTGGCGTGACGTTCCGCGGAAAGAAAATAAATATCGCTCCTGCAATTGAGCACGCGTCGCTTTTATTGGCTCGTCCGCGAATCGTGTCAGTCGTAAAATAAATCATGCGCGAGTTAGACGCGTTCGGCGAACCAGTGGCAAAGTACGAGTTTTACACGTTTACCGATGTTCGATATTGTTCGTATGCATTTTCTTGGGGATACATCTTTCGTTACATTTGCGCTTCCTTTCGAAAATCATTCTGTTCGTTAGATTTTAAATCTCTCTATTCTCCTTGTAGCAAATAAATTGAAAAAACGCACAATATTCATAAAACCGAATTTCAGATTTTTCTTAATCTCTTAATTTTTTAAAGTATGAGTCCTACAATTAAAAAAATTAAAAATATTTTTCATTTTATTTTCAAAAAAGAGAGAGAAAACTAATAAAAAATACATATTAAAATAGAAATGCTAATTTTTTGTATTATTCAAACAAATTATGCGAATGTATTCAAGATGTTGATTTATTTGACAAACTGTTAGAAAATTCCATTGCTTACCAAAGAATGAAAATCATATATCTTCAGCTTAAAAATAGGATAATTAAATTATCTATATATGAAAATAATTTAAAATAATAATTAAATATTTTTTAGACTGCAACATAATCCAGTGATTAAATAAAATATTAAAATGAAATAAATCTTTCACATTATGTCTCTAAAGTTGCACACGGAATAATAAATTTCTACGAGGTATTTGATTTTTAAAGTGTCTCAGAAAGTCGGATTTTTACGGATGTTTTTAATTACGATTAGCAATTTTTATTAAATTGATCGGACAAACGAATGAACGAACTGCAAATTATCCTTGCCGAGCAACGAACGACAACAGTGTTACCGAATAGTGTGCGGAAATTGCAGTGGTAAGTCATTATGAGCGGAACGATCTAATTGACATTAAAATTAATGCAGTCAGGGGCAATTTATTTACCACTTACTCCAAAGCTCCTGCTGACACCGGGCGAGTTACATTCGTTATTGGAGGCAGATACGATAATGATTAATGTGAAAACCGGTTTCAGCGAAGCCGCGCGTTAGGAAAAAGTGGCCGAATATGGCCACTTTATACCACTCAAACGCGATTCGAATTATGCCTGCCCCGAGGGTGCTTTTGGAATTGCTTTGAGCCATCCTGCAACACAGTGATTTCGTTGGATACTTAATTACTTCCGGGAACGCGCGAACCATGGCGATACGCGTATCGATCGACCACCAAATACGCTCGATCGATGCATGGACGGGCGAAGAAATTTGACGGATGACTTCTTCGCGTCGCGCGATCAGAAGCGAGATCGAACGATTTGCATACCGTCGGCCCGCTGCAATATGCAACGCCGAGGGGAACTTCGGGAAACCAGATGTATCCGCAAATGAATCCGTTTACGCAACAACGGCACGTTAATTACCTGACGAAAGGGATAACGAGTCAGTCTCTCTCTCTCTCTCTCTCTTCGGTGGGATAGCAAACCGTGCATTTGCGCTCGTAAATACGACAGCGACGGGAACGAAGTTTCATGCAAACGACTTGCGAGCCGCACGAATCATTTTCCTTTTTTTTTTCTTTCCTCCCGTCTATTCGATCACGAGCGCAGATATTGCATCGAACGGTCGACCGATTTTAGGTCCGGCGTGCCGGCGCGCTATTATCGCCTGACCGTCGTCATTATACGATCCGCGCGCGAAGGCCCAGAGGAAAAGAAAGAGAGAGAGAGAGAGAGCAGTCGCTTAATTTTACGGAATGCGACACGGTAAATTTGTGTGTAAATCTGTGAACGCGCCCGCGCGCGCGCGCGCGGCTCCTGATGCGGAACACAATAAGACAACGGCAAAGTGCGAGAGGCGAGCGCAGATGAGATGTTTTTTTTTTTCGGGCGCCGCTATTAACATAGATCGGCATCGTCCATTATCGAGATTCATGACGATATCGGATGACTAACGCCTACTTAGTTTGGTCAAGTGCGTATCTTCCCCCGCCCCTCCTCCTCCTCCTCCTCCTCGGCCTCCTCCGATACGATAATTTAATAACAGCACTCGGCCCGATGCCCGGTGGAGCGTCACGGCGAAGCGGACAGTTTCCGCGTTAATTACAAAAGCCATTCTACGAAGGGCCGGCTTTTAACGCTCGCTGCACGATGCGCGCGGTGTCAGAGATAGAAACGTCAGATGGAGAACGTCGACTAATCCATCACGGTGCGTTCGCTCCCTCCCCCTATATATCCGTACGATTAGTGCCAGTAGGATAGGGATTTATCAAGGAGACCCCATCGTATCCCCGTAAGGTTTCTAATTGAGGAGCGTGTTAGGAGCGCCAGCTATACGTCGTCAGTACCTGATATGCATAACGAGGCCATTCGGTTAAATACAGACAAAACAGCCGGGCGCTAGCTCGCTTCCGCTTCGCTGCGAAGCGCCGGGCAAGAAAGCACAACGCTGTTTTGCATCGAAATTATCCGTGAGCGCTCGCCGCCGTGCTCATACACACCTGAGGAAACGTTGCAAAATAGTTTTGCTTTTTGGGTCGAGGTGAATGGTACTCATGCGCGTTCGCGCACTCGCGTATAACGCCCGTCTCTCTTTCCTTCTCTTCCCACGTCGGGCAATTTCGCATACCCATTTAGACTGAAGTAACGCCGTTATGGATACCTAGTATTAGGATAATAGACGACGCGTATGGTCGTACTAATAATCACCCCGAGATAACGATTAATATATGTATAACATTTTCGCTTTGTTAACGAATGAGATAAAGCGTCCTAATATAGTCTCGCTTGATTAACGAGAGGATGAAGTGTAAACATGAGATTAAATATTTCTAAAATTTAATTCTTTCCGTGCAGTATACGCGCGCACTATATTGTAAAAAACACATTTGAATATAGTTTCACATGCGGATTTTCTTTCGTATAAGCATTAAAAGAATCATGGATATGTTTTTTCTGCTTATTTTAAGTTTTAATTCTATACGGTTCGTTCCGCTTATATTATTACTTTTCTCACGGTACTATTCTGGAATTTAATTATTTTTTAACTTGGTTATAGCGATCGAAATGATAATCTTTATTTTCGATAAAAAGAGATAAAATTTTAAGAGATCTTAAAACTTCGGTATAGACGCAAAAACATGAAAAATCCATTACTATGTAAGCTTAATGCTCCCCTGGTCAATTGTAAACTACGATTTCATCTCATCTGTTGTACGACTATAAATTTAAGCATGCCGCTCGTGCTGCATTCCACCGAAAGACCCTTGCATCGCGATAAAATCTGTGCATCATCGAAGTAACAGCGGAGAACAACAGAAACACAAATTCAACATGAATCCACGGACGCACTTACGACCCTACTTCGTTCCCGCAATACGTGTCGATGAATCACGAGAACTGTAAATACGTCTCGCGCACCCGTACCCTCGTCTAAACTCCCTGCAATAAGACTGGTTGATCCGGCACTCACTTTCCCGTCCCAGCCTGGACTTTTTGAAACGTAAACAAGAAGATAAAGACGGAAGTTGGGTGCGTAAACAAAGGGATCTTCTCGCGAACGTGAGGCTCAGTGGACAGTATCCGCTTCGGAGTGATCGAGACTAACAGCCGCACTAGGCGCCAGAAAGGAGACCTGTCGGATACGTTAATTATATTTTTACCCAGACAACCATTGTGTCTAATTTTTCTTTTTGTCCTCAATATAACCATTTGTTTATAATGAATATATATTTTGTCTATACTCGAAACATTTTGAATATTAGAGTAAAATTGATAGAAGGGATGCGTCGAAACGTCAAGCGTTCGCAAATCTCCCATCAGTCATCGCGTCCCGTGGTCACCCCTGTGCGCCGAACGGCAATGCATTTTGATAGCCTATTGTTGAAGGAACGCGTCGCAACGACACGCAAAGGTGGAGAAAGGGGGCAAAGGCGTGCACAGAGAGAGAGAGAGAGAGAGAGAGAGAGAGAGAGAGAGAGAGAGAGAGAAAGAAAGACGGGGGGGGGAGGGAGACCATCGAAAACTTTCGAGAGGGCGTTTCGAAATGGAGACATAACACCGGAGTTTGCCTTATTCATGAGTTGCCATGGGACGCCGACTGGTATAACTGATGGAAGACGGGGTTGTAAGGCTATGATGGCCGTGTACCAAAGTTGTATCAACGAACGGTCTCTCGGTCCTCGAGCCGCGTAACGATGATAATACGCTACGTGCCTCGTGTCTGAAACGACAACCACCCGAACTGAATACCTCCCGTAATCATATATCCTCTCCTTCTTCTTGCCTGCCTCCTCCTTGACTTCATCCTCGTGTCCATGATCTCTCCGTCACCCATTAGATGTCCCGACACCCACTCCACGCGAATCTTCTTCACGACGCGACCTTTCACGACGCCACAATGTCGTCTCGTCTCCCTCAGCACCTCCGCTTGCGAGCTATATCGGTGTGTCCTTACCTAGTCTTTAAGTATGTATCAAGTGGTATGGATTCTTCGTAATTATTTAAACATTAGTTGGGCGGATCGTGATTATCGTATTACGAGTACTCATATTGAGAGTGGAATAATTTTAAGAATATTGCTTTAGGAACCAGGACGTTTAAAATATTAATGTGTTATTAATATTTTAAACGTCCTGTTCCGATGTGTAGTTCTAAATATGATTCAACTTTATAATCAAGATATACCTCAAGCTCTTCAAGACTTTACAATAAAAAAATTAATAGAAACAAATTAAGAATTATAAAATGTGTAACTGATAAAATAATAGTTGAAAACGATTGTACGAAAGAATATAACGCAATAAATATATTTAATAGAACTGAATTTATATCTCTCTAAATTTCCTGGAGTGAATCTCACTCCAAAAGATTGAAAATATTGCCACTCGGCCACTTGAGTGGCAGTATTTTCACTTTTTTGGAGTGAAATTCACTCCAAAAGAGTGAAAGTTCACTCCAAAAAATTTAGAGTACGTTATTGATTAATATTTTATAGAAATTATATTTTTATTAGTTTTTTTTTTAATAAAATTTTTATTAGGAATTTTAAAAATATTGACTGTAAAGAACAGCGCGAAAAGTATATCCTTTCTATATCACTTATCCAAATATTAAAAAAAATCAATGTATATTTATATTAATTTAATTGATTAACATTTATTTGTTATAATAAATTGAATTTATAATGTACATCAATATACTATTACTGGTAAATTTTATTTATGCAAAGTGAAACATAGACAAACTCTCTGAGAATTCTAGCCAATGTGCAAATGATAGTTAATGTAAAATTTATTTAATGCTAAAACATGATATTAATTTAAACAGCGCAATGTGTTAAAATGGAACGAGTCAAAATTATATACATATTTTGCAACAGTCCTCTCGGGTTTAATATCTACCAAACGTATCCCGGAAAGAGCTAAAAACAGGTGCCTTTGTCGATTATTTTTTAATAGTTCCCTCGACCTTAATCGTTGGATTCTCTCCACAACGGTCCACAATTAAACTGTCCCGAATTATCTGCACCGTGAAAGCATCTGCCGTTATATAGCGTCGTGACTTCTACATAGCGTGTTATACACCAGACCGCGAATTGGTTATTCCCAAAGCGCCGTGAACGTATAGCCGGGGCATAAAATGTTCCCGGTATACCTCTCAAAAAGATCAGCACGCGCGTGAGACAGCTCACAGGGAATAATAGCGATCCGCGATTCGTATGCCGTGCCCGTCGAAGGATTTTTAGGACACTCGACGGCTCGTTCTTAGTCACACGTCGGTAAGGGAATCGGTACGTGACATTAAGGAGTAATGCCACGTGGCGCGGTGACCACACGACACACACGGAACCTGAAATACTATTACGCCCGGGTCCCACGTCGCCGCGCTACCGCACCGCTCCACGGAGTCGCTGCTTGCCATCAAACAGTCTCCTACAGAATGTATAATATCATATATTTCAGGCCTGAATAATGAAGAACGACGCACGTCGGAAGAGCGGCGCGTAACTTATTTCCCCTCGCGGTAGGACAAATGCACCGGTAAAGGAATACAGTCGATGGAGAAATATTGTTGTTGGGTATAGTAATTAATTTTCTTCTCAATAAATAAAAAATAAAGCTTGCGTTATTTACCATGCAATTACATTAGCAAATTTCAATTGTCAGAAATTTAAGAATGAAAGAGAAGGTATAGCATTTAAAAAGAATAACGTGAAAAAAGAATGTTAAATGAATCCGTGTCTTGCGAGTTTATTTTTCTTTTTGATTGAAAAAAATTAGAAAACGCATCTAACGAGACGTCGCAATTTAAATCTTTCGATATCGTAGAATTTATTGTTGTTTATTTATTATGAGAAAATTCACCGCGGCTATGGACAATATTCACTTCTATTTCCCCCGATAGTTTTCTCCACCCACAGCTCTCTCTGATCGACCTACACGTTGACCCTTAATTGGTATCAGGCGAGAAGCACCGGCGGTATTTTTTTTGTCCGAAATATTTGCCGTGAAATCGCGGCGCGCGCCGGCAAGGTCGCCGGCTGATTAATTCGACGAATATTTTATACGTTGCTGCGTTTCGTTCCCAAGCGTTTCGTTCGTCGAAGTGAAATCCTTCTCGCCGAACGCGTGAAAAAAATCGTCGATGTCATTCGCGAGGCGTAAGCCGTGGAAATAAAAATATTTAGCGTGTGAACGCAACCTGTCGTATCATCTTTTATAATCCGCGGCTGCAAGGAGGTATACCCTGTCGTATCTGACAGCCGGAATCTCGCGGCAAATTGATTAAACGCCTCGTGAAATCGATCCGTCGTAAAAAAAAAGCTGCCAACTGAACGTAATAATGCTCGACGGCGCGCCAAATCGATTCGGTTAATTTGAACTAATTTCACGTCTGAGATAGGGCAACATAATTTATAGATATATACCCGTGCGCGAATAAAACATGCGCGTTTTAATTAAACGGCGTTACGGCCGTTTCGTGCGCGCCATTGTGTATGTACAAATCCGGTCGATGGAAAGGAAAATTCGAGTCGACGCTATTAGCCAAATGCGTCATTTGTTTCGAGCAGCCGGAATATCGAATAAACGGAATTTTAATTATTCCGATCGAGCGCACGCCCGGCCCGGATTCGCGCGCGAAATAGCGTGTAAGTGATTGCACAACCGTGCCGCTGCAGATGCCGATAAATCAGCGCGGTCGAGTTAAACACGCGTGTATAATTGCGCGCTATCAGAACGCATATCCATACATTTAATCGGGTCGACGGAAATTACAACGAATTACTTAATACCACTCGCGGTGTCTGGCGCGACGACGGTGGCGGCGACGAACCTGCAAATAACACTGTCACTGAAAACGAACGTACCGCGTGCCCCGGTCCGTCGGCATATCGTCGCCTCTATAACGTTACATTCCTTGTCAATCGATGCATAAAGTCTATTCGATCGGACGCGCTAAAAGGAGGAAAGGAATTCGTGAAAGGCACGGTGACTGGCGATTAGTCGCGACACGTTTCGCTGCACAATCGACTTCGCCGGACGGATTCGAAAAAGTCCGACAGCTATTTTTGGCGGCCGAGATTTTTAAGGACTATCTAAGCGGAAAAGTTTTCAAGCGTGTTAAAAACCAGTTGGCATGCAAGCAATTTAACATAATTTTTTTTTTGCATCACGCTGCGTTATGGTATCACAACGTTACAATCGTTAGTATCGCTTTTCATATTTGAATATACCCGCATAATGTAACTGACAATGAGAGATATTTTGTTTTATAAACAGTTTTCCTCACGCGGTCATCATGAATACGCGCGATAACGATAATAACGAAGAGAGTAAACATTTAAAAAAGCAACAGTGATAAATAGCCAAATCCAAAGTGAATATGATTCATGTTCCGACATTAAATCCCTTCAGGCGTGCAACAAGTGTAACTCTTGACAAATACGATAGACGAGATAGATGGAAAATAATAAAAAAATGATAAAATTTGTTTCGAGTAACGCAAGCCTTCTGGCTGGGGGAGTGTGGTGGTAAACCCCGATAAAGCTAACTCGTGAGGATACACGCGCCGATACATTCATCCTATACGTATGCGCGTTAGCTGTCTCCAGGCTGAACCTTTCGAGGTTGACTTCTCGAGGCACCAGCGGGGCGGAAACTCGAGACGTATAGCATGGGTTGCTCCGCAAAAGGAGGTGAGTTAATCCCTCGAGACAACTGGGAGTCGCGACGCGGAATGGGAACGCCGCGCCGGGGGTAAACCCAGTGGTGTATTCTCGCTCTCGCGCTACCCGACAATGTTATTATTACGCTTCCCCGTCCGCGTTACGCGGATAATTTATGTCCCTCTTTACGCGCGAGCGTGAGTTTGTTTCCATCGTATACGTATATATTTACGAGCGTGGTGCCTATATCGCGCGGCACGAGCCCCCTGCACAAGGAAGGGGCTTCCTCCGTCTTGTAACGTTACAATCGGCATTTTACACAAATAGCCGCGGCGCCCGCTATTGTCCGTCCGATGATGAACGACCGGCTGAGTTGTTGCCCGCCGGCGCGACTTCCACGGCGCGATATTAATTTCGCGCCGCGACGCCGAACGCTCGAGATATGTATGTCGTTTCGGAGCGATACTTATCTTTCCTGAGCGCTAGACGCCGTCGCGCGAAAGCAATACCTCATGCATACAGTTACACAAGAGTCAGAGAGTCCGGCCAATGCCACGTGTATTAACCACTGCTCCATAATTGGCTTCGCTACAAAACGTATGAAACGATGAAAAATTATAATTTGTCTGCAGTTAATTTACGGACGCAAAGTAATTATATAATTTTCAGTTTGCAAAAACATTTTATGTTAATGCCATTGTTCATTTATAAAATATTAATATATTATTTCAAACGACAAAAGATTTTAATTAATGGTCATTGTGTGTAATTTTACTCGACGCAAGCTAATTTTGATTTTTGCTAACATTATATTATTATTTCTGTTATAGGAATCCTTCAGTCATGTTTAAGATAAAACTCAAATCAGAATCTGATCAATGTCATTCTTATAGTGTATCTTTATTATGAATGACTGTATTAACGATAAGATATACATAATCCGCTTTTTTCTTTATCAGCACAATCCCCACTTATTCAAATTTACTGATATTTTATTTTATTCTTTTTATATATTTCGACGATCCGAAAAACGATACATAAAATATAAGTTTCTTTTAAATAAAAAGTGACTTGTGTATATATGAATAAAAAATGGATTAACTAATATTTATGTACTAATATCTGATATTTTTTAAAGAAAATGGTAATATAATAAAGTTAGAAATAATCTATAAAATAATTTACATATCTCTAAACCGTGATCAGCGGAAGCTGAGTCGCGTCTCCGAAGATGTCAGTACGCGATACGATTGTAAGCACGTCGTGTTATTCGGAGATCAATTAACGGCGCGATCGCCACGCGATCCCGGGGTGAACGAAGCCCGGGTGTGTATATACCTAATTCTGCCCGGACCCGCGCGCCACGCGCGTGAAATTCGCGAGCGATTAAGTGCGATAAATGATTAATTCTCGTCGCTCAACAGCCGTTTATCCCCACTCGATCCATATTGCGTGGATAATTTATGTTGTCGCTCACGCACACGTGTGCGCGCTCGTTCTCGCCCGTCCGTCAGCAGCCCGCTGCCGAGACGCCGCGAACGTTCGCTCGCTCGCTCGCTCGCTCGCGGAGCCATGTAATAATTCTTATCCGCGCAAGCAACGGCCGCGAAGTCGAGGTACCACGCGATGTTATTTCACGTGCTTAGGCCTCCGCGGGCTCGTAACCAATAGCCGCGGGGACCCGATATCTCGCATGCGGTGGCGTTTTCACCGAACCGCCGCGCCGCGCGCCGCGAAGAAAGCGTCACCCGTGCGCTCCCGGCGAACGGGACGAAACGCAAATATTTTAAACCAGCTGGAGAAGTAACGACTTTTCCTCGGAACGGAAAGCAAACACGCTTTTACAACCGGCCGGTTTTCGCAACGAGAGAGGAGAGTCTCGCTCTCGGACGGGGAGGAGGGAAGGGGGGTGGCCGCGCACGGTGCTTTTTGTAGCCGCATAATTCTCCCATGTTGAATGTAAATTTATCCCCCGTGCAGGGTGACGCCGTACACCACTGGCCGTCTACGCCACTGTGTTCGCGTGACTATGACCAGCGCGGCAGTCGAATTTATATCGAGACCACGAAAACGTGACAACGACCGGCGGACTCTGACGACTTCTCGGGTGGGCACCGAGGGGACGACGGCGAAGAGCGCAAGCCTTAAATTCACATTAAACATTCATCGGGATAGACCCCGCTGACAACTCGACCGATGGAACGGAGATACGGGCATTCCCGATCGAGTTAATGCGATACTGGAAACTGGTCGGCTGGGCACGCCGCGTCGACCTTTTTTTGCACGATTCCGCTAAACGTGTACAGTTCTATAGAGACTCTCGTTTTCGCTCGAGAACACCTTCATGCTTCTTTTTCATATTGGAGACTTCCAGATCAGATTTTAGCCAATCCCACTCGGCTTTCGTCCAGGTTAAAATTAATTCCAAGATCTGATACACAAGGATTCACATTCGTTGCGTACGAAAGTTGTACACAAGTCCAACTTTTTAATGCAATTAAAATCAGTATATTATAGAAATTGATATGTCATTTTATCAATATTTCGAGAGCAGAAGTCACTGATGCATGTGACATATATGCAATGTATATATAATAAGCCGTATATACCATTAATCAAATAATGTCATTAAATTATAAGTCGAGAAGGAGATGAGACGGCTTCTCATCATTAATTTACTATCGCTAAATCGCAGTCGAATAATAACGAAAACAAATCACGTGTTTTATTGACCAGATTCCGATCTGAATGCCTCTGGTGCGATCGGCGATTCGCGAACTTAAATGCTTTTTCGTTTTCGGTGGCGTCGCGTCGCGACGGAATTGAGGCACGTGAAGCTGTATCGGTGCCGCCTATGTAAATGAGATCCGGCGAACGTACTAATGCGCGCCTATCTCGATCTTAACGCTCTCAACGAGACATTCGAATCGCAGCCACGGCGATGATTATTATTAAGTTACTGTCGCGACTTCGCAAAGTATCGGCGGCCATCAATGCCGTAATGATCGTCCGGGGACCGTATGAAACGGCGCGTAAATAGGCCTCGACGCGATATCGTGATGGAAATTCACGCTAGGGCTCGTGTAATAATTTACATACGACATGAGAGAGCAATCGCGGTGAGGGAGCCGCGAGAGCGTAGAGAGACGAAGCGCAGTCGAAGGTAACAGAGTGTAATAATGCAAAAACGCGCGACGACGGGAGACGGAGAGGGAAAAGGTAGCGAATATTACGGGTAACAAGAGCACGAAGGAAGTTAAGCGAAGTGAGAAGAGCCGTGTCTCAAATGGATAAACTCGTTGCACAGATCGTTTAGCCATCGCCCCGGGCTTTTTCTGATTGCTTCTCTGCCCTCTCGCGATATTATACGGAGCAATTGAATTTCTTATAACCTGCTACTTTCCTGTCTCACCTTCTCCCGCCTTCCCTCGCTCGCGAGCGAGCCACTCGCGTCCTTCGCCACTTCTTTTTCTGGGATTTATCCAACCGAATCGGAATTTTTCGAGGGGAGAGCGATCGAGGACGCCGCGCGATGATCACTATCCATCAACGCTTTTTAACGTAATATCGAAAAACTTGGAAAGGAAGAGAGGGCACATAGCGAACGAGCCACGAGATATTTTATAAATAACCGCGTGCGGAAACAGAAAAATCTCGACTTCAATTTCCTTTTTCCTTTTTTGAGCTCTTTCAATGTTACCCACGAAGCTTTTTAAAACGATACAATTGATTGTATTATTTTATAATGCTACAATATAATATAATTTAATACAGAATAATTACAAAAGATATATATATATATATATATATCAAGTTTTGTCCTCTTTGCTTGTAATTTATCATTAGTACAAATTCAAATAACTTTGATTTAATGCGAATTAAATCAAAGTATAATTTTAAATCAAACTATAATTTTTATTAATTTTAATTGCAAACGCCTGCACCTTACATATCTTTTAGTTTCAAAAACGTAACGTTTACGACACACTCTAAGAAAAGAGATTCGAATGATTAATAATCTTCAATTCTAAAAAGAACGACTCAAGCAGTAGATATTAACGTTGACATAGATATGCGCGTTTTTCTTCCTTTAATTAAAATCGTTTCCATCTAATTTGATTTAGCCTTACTGCAAAGAGATCGCAGATAATGTGTGTAAATTGCGAGGAGAGATGCAAAGGTAAATAATTTTCTGAATAATCAAAGTAAAGTATATATACGGCCATAGCCGAATCAGCCTGATATCTATTTGAAGATCAAAGCGCTAGCCTTCGCTCTCCGTATCAAAACGGCGCCGGTGCGACGCAAGAGTTCTCGGAAATCGGCGACTTTGTCGAGAAGGAGCGTGCCGAAAAATGCGAAACGAAAAGTTACCCCCTCGGTGCCGGAGAGCGTAAATACTCCCGCGCCCAATTACCTTGAACTTATTAGAGAGGGAGAGAGCCAGGATATAGCGGACGTGCCTCGCCGGCGAGCAAACGGGCGATGACTACTTTTAGCGGCGGAATAAATAGGCCGTGTATATATCGCACGCGCAAGAAGCGAAGGGCTCACAAAAATAGTCGTCGGGGCGATGAGATTCTCTCGCTCGCACTACGCGTCGCTCTACCTTTGTTCCGCCGAGCGATAATCGCGTGTCCTACCAGCTTGCCTATATAGCTAGCTACCGAGCGAAGGCCGCGCTCGTTAGCTTCGAGGAAAGAGCTAATTAAAAAGCCGTAAGGGAAGTGACGCGCGTGCATGAGTCTCTCGAAAATCGGTGCACGGACGCGCGACGACGGAACCGAAAAAAAAAGGACATTTCTTAATAATAGAATCAGTTCCGTCGCGGCGGCCACAGTCGTCGCGCCACAGCTGTTGATCGGTCTCCGACAATTTTCCGGCGTACGACTACATCGGATCGTCGTGACACCTTCCATAATTACGGCACATTCCGGAGAATATCCCGGTCGCAACACGGTCCCCACCTCGACGAACAATTAAGCCGCACCTCGCAACCCCTCGGAATGCCTCTCTTTTCCTGGCACTTGCCTTTCGTACGACGACGAACTACGATGACGAGGGAAGCAAGCGCGATCCCGAAACGCGCGCGGATGTATTTTTAGGCGGCTCCTAAATTTTCGAAGCGGACTCCCCTCGCTCGCGCGATTAACAGCGCGTCGCGGTCGATTTGTCGGTGCTCCTGAGCCGTGAGAACGAGCGAGAGGACGGCACTATTTTTGTGCATTCCTCAAAAGTAATGCATCTTAAGGAGTGTCTACTGGTGACAGGAAAGGAGCCCTCGAGGGCGTTTTGTAGCGACGTAAGGGATGAATCGTGTCCTTCTAGCGGAACAATCAAAACTGCAGTAAAACAACTTTGCTGACAGTAACAGAAGCTGAACACATGTAACCAACAGATATGTCTTGGAGCAATTCCAACGCCCAACATTGTGTTATCCTAATCTTTATATGATTTTTTATATCTTAATTTATATTACCTTGGATTCTTTTCCATAAATTGAAATAATAATGCAAAAACAAAAAGAAAAAAAATATTTCTTTATGCTAAAGATATTTAGCATAAAGAAATATTTTAAATTAAATGTTATTCTCATAAATGTCACTTCTTTAATGTAATATGTTAATCCTGAAGCCAAGAGATTTTCAGTATCATTTTAGTTGAAAATAAAATCTACATGAAAGTAATTTTGTTTGATAAAATAGAATCCTTTCTATATTATTTATCCCATATCTTTAAAGTTTAATTAGAGTGTTAAAATTGGAGAGACGAAGAATTTTCGGATTTCAATTTTTAACGTTAAATAGTTTCGTGATTATTGATTTAAATTTCCGCAACGGAAAGCTTAATTCTAATTTTGTGAAACGATGCATTTCCAAAGTTCGATGCGAATCAATGTCGCTCTTTATAAGTCACGAACTTGATAACTTCCTTCCAGCGAAACTTCCTTCGTGTTCCATATAACGTAAAACAACAATCTCCATCTCGATTTTCCTTTGCTTCCATCTTGAAGTGTTACGATAACACGGTATGAATCATTTTAAAGAGTCATTCTTATGAAAACATTTCACTTTAAGAAGAGTCATTCTTACGAAAACGTCAAGTTTCGGGGAGGGTGCGTGGCTCGCGCATGAGGAGGCATCACCAAATGATGATCTATTCCGTCGCGATGACCGTGCACGTTCGCCGCGTGTCATCGTGATCGAGGACAGCCGCGAGTGAAGAAAGTTGGGATACTATATGGCTTTCATCGGTGCTTAGATCAGACAGTATGACAAATGGAAAGCAATGACGTGGTCCCGTGGCGTGAAACCGCTAATTGGATACGCATCATTAATAAAATAAAGCGAACTGCTTGTAAGTCCAACACGGAAAAGAATGCTCGCGATGTACATGACTGCAACCTCCCACGCTTAAAAAATTCGTACATTGTAATGGGGAAGTCGATAGAGAAATTTCTCTTTCTTCCTCGATATTAATGTTTGACTATATACAATAAGAAAATTATATAATTATCTATATCCCTTTTATACGGGGTAAATAACATTACTTATAGTAAAGAGGCATTTAAAATGACAAGTTTGTTATCTAACTTTGTCGACTAACCATGTTGAGTGATAAATATCGGTAATGTAAACGAGTTCCCAACAGTGTTGACCAACTTCATTGCCGGACAAAGCTGTGAATTTGAAGCAAAATTCTTTGTTGACCAACTTTGTTGGAAAGCGACGTAAATGGAACAGGCAGCAGCTGAGAAATTAGACTTCCTGCGTCCTTTCATAAGTTGTTTATTATTATGCGGTAATAAGTTGATACATTTTTTTGCGCTAAAGTTATTAGGCAAAATGGACTTTCGTAAAAAAAAATCCTTTTTGTTCGCAAAGCTTTATGAAACCATATTGATGTTTTTGTTACGTAAGTACCTACTTATTCAATATTCTACACCATTACTCTCTTTTTAAAACTTCTTATTTTATACTTATTTTTCTTTTTTCTGTGTCGTTTTTTATTCCTATTTAAGAAATTTTTTTAATCATTAATATAAAGTATTTTCTCTCTCATTCAGGAAATTAGAACTGTGTACAAAGTAAATAGTATAATTTTTATAATGTATAAAAGATGATATAATGTTTTTTTTTAAACAAAACGTGAATAAATGACAATTTCATTTATCGGAATGTCTTTCTTTTGGTAAGGGAGTTTCTTTATTAACGCTTTTTGATACAGGAAATCCGTTAAAAGACAAAACTGGCTTCTAATAATTGAAAGCAGATACACTTATTTTTTCACAACTTTACATATCTCTATTATTGCCGCGATAAAGCTCGATAAAATGGCAATTGTTCATAAATATCGAATACATTGCTGGATGGCTGTCCATCCAGAGCGCAATACCACTTTTACCGCGTTGTTTCGAACATATAAATCGCTGCTGTGAACATTTGAAAGAGTACCTATCAAAGAGGAATAGCTCACAACCGCGTAAATTTTCGTTTGACTGAACATTAAAAACACGAATAAATACGCATCAATTGGTGAAATCGACGAGTTGGTTAGATACTGAAAAATCACGATACATAGCATAGCGAGATGAAGAAAAATCTATCCACAAATCATGCTTCAATTTTACGTATTTTACGTATGAAGTACAATTTTGCACCTGCTTTTGACAATTTACCATAAAGATAAAATATCAATTTATTATAAATTGAGAGTTCACTTTTTATTGCCTTCTCATTTAATAACATTAATTATAGCTACAATTAATAAATTTGATTTATAAAATTATAATTGTCATATAAAAGAATAAAATTAAAACAGTGGAATATATATTTGCTTATTGCTTATTTAAAAAATAATATAGTTATAAAGAAGATTACAAAAATACTGAAGTTTTATTTGAAAAATTTGTCAGAAAAAGAGAAAAATTTAATTTTTTTTGGCTCGCGAGCACAATCAATATGGAAAAACATAGAACTTAGACATCTTAGTATATCATATATGAGTAAATATTTAATATAGAGAAAAATATAGAATACACATGATTATACAAGGAATTGAATGTATGTTTAATCGTGAATATGTCTGTCATTTTGAAGAAAATAAAGTTTTTGTAAACATATAATTTTCTTACAAAATCGAGAAACTTCCAATGTTCAACATTTTTGTATAAATCATGATCTAAATAAAAATCTTTATTGCAAATGGAAATGCTAACAGCATTATTTTTAATATCGTAGTTAAAAAATTGTAATATATACCACAAGTCTTTCATTTCCAAATTAATACTATTGATAATATAATTGATAAAACAATTTTATATCCAACGTTTTAAGAATTATTCGAGACAGGAGAGTTCGAATTTTCCCATTAATAAAAAGGTGAAAGCGAGTTCCGACAATACACTCGACTTCGTAGAAATATGAGAAGTCAATGTATCACTACAGAGAAACGTGTATTTCATAACGGTACGGTTATATGAGAATATCAACTATTTTCTTTGAACTTTTCTTACAGAGAAGTTCATAAATCGACCTTTACTGGGTTTCTTTAGGCCTCTTCATTAAATGGCGCGATGTATCGAAATCATCTTTATATCTTTTATCTTTGGCACTAAATAGATTAGTTGATTAGTACTTGGATTGCTAATTAATCATTCGTCCTGAAAATATTGAGACATTCCGTGAATGCAAAAGTGATAATTGCGAAAATGACACTTTACTTGTAATACTTATGTCGATTGTTGCATCCAAATTTAACAAAGCTTTTCTATCATGTAATATTACTTTTTTTTATAATTGCCACATGAAAATCACGAAATAATTACCAAAGTAAACGTTAGCGTGATATAATAATTTTCGGAACAAAGTTTGAGTTTAAATTTTTAATCAATTAAATATTATTTGTTTTAAGATCTTTAATAATCATTCTAGATCAGTCTTATAGATTTAAGATTTTTTTTGTCTCGAAGATATATTTAAATTTAAGATATTTAATTTAATTTAAGATAGGTATCTCTAGTTTATTCAAATAATTATAATTTTGTTCTATATTAATCGTATACATCTCGAACATAAGAAATCTTATCGAGAAACATTATTTTGTTCTGCAGTTAAAAATAGATATTTTAGCATTTTTTTTTTATTACGAATTATATACCACGCATATATTCATATTATATTATTTATTACAAAAATAAAATTGAGAAGGCTGTGAGCTCTAAACACCGAGCAGTGATAGTGAATTCTGTGATAGTTGGTTAGTTAAGTGTATATAGTTAAAATATAGAGATAGGAATAAGGTATGTAAATGGATGAGTGATAAGGTTTTAATTGTAAACCAAGTCCCCTTTTTGGCTTGTAAATATGCTAAAGGAATAAATATTCTATTCTATATTATTTATTACAATATAATTTGAAACTAACTCTTATGTGCTAAAGCCAATATCATAAATGCGCAATGACCTTAACATTATTAAGTGACTTCAGTTCTAATTTTAGAAGAAGACAGAAAGTAATTAAATTAAGGAGAAAGTTAATCGACGCTAACGAAATTGGCACTCGGTTTTGTCAAGTTTAAGATTAACGACAACGCACAGTGGAAATTGCTATTCCCGGAAAATATCACTTTATGCGGAACAGATTATACTTATATAATACAAAAGCCTCGCCATTGTCGCACGGGTCATAGGAGTCTTGCTCGTGCGTGTAAGGGCGCCGTCAAATTTCCTCGCGATCTTCGCTGGCGCGTTGAAGGACACCGAGTTCCTATCGCCCCGCAAAACGACAGGCACACGAACGCACACGCGAATTTTTTCCCCAAACACGCATAATGGAAGGTCACGACGGTGGAGGATACGCGTTTTGGTCATGCCTAATAAACGTTCGGTCCGTCCCCGTCGCATGTTCTCGGCATTCCTGGCGCCGAAGTCGAGGGGAATTCTGAATTCCGCTGGATTCTCTCCTCTCCGCGGATCGTAACGGTTCCGAGCCGACGGCGAACCTCGGAGGAGCGGTGAAAAAAATGAGACGGTTACGACGGCGAAAGCGACGGCGAAAGGGGGAAAACACGAAACGACGCCGGATGCGCGGCGATGAAGCGTGGAGTCGGCGACGCGAAAGGACGGCCGGGGTGGCGGAGGAACGAAAAGGACCGTCAACGAAAATTGTCTGAAGTCCTCCGACATATAGGAACGGAGAAGGAGGCTGTCTCCGTGTCGGTCATTTAGGGTGTGAAAGAAAAGATAAGGCCCGCCTGGCTCTCGTTCGGGATCGTAAATTTTTACGACAAGTACTCGCTGTTTCACGTGATCCTCTGCTCGCCGCCCCATCTTTCTCGCGCTTCGATCGAAAAATCGAATGCATTTTCACGAGGACCCCGCGCGTATCGTATTTCCCTCTGGGTGCCGTTGTCGCGATGTCGCAATTAGCTCGTTTATTACACTAACATCATCGGGCTTTATAACTCGAGAACGTCAATGACGTAAGTCGGAAAGTGGAGATCGTGACCGCGTTCACGATCACGTAATAATCGCGTGATAATCAATGAGGAATATCGTCGCCTTATTTATTCGGTTTGTTTAATCTTTAGTTACAACATTATCCGAAATTTTTCGAATTTTCGTTTCCGAGAAAAACGAAAAAAGGTCTCAAAGCCACCGCGCGTTTTACGCGCCGTCGAATTGCCCAGGCTAATTAGAACGGAATTTGCGCGTGTTCTAGAAAAACTAGCGCATGTAGAAATTGCGACTTTCCGGGCAGGCGTCATTAACTTTGTACATAATTGAAGAAACAATTATGCGAACGTGGAAACTCGCCGCCAGACTAACCGCGACTAACATTGGAGAGGAAACGACAGCGTGATCCAGAGATGAAAATCTCATTTTCGACGACGTACATCTTGCTACCGGTTAGATCTCGGTCGGAAGATTGCGCAGCGGCCTCGGGATGGTAAAAATATCAGAGTCGGCAGTATTATTGGGCAAGATGAAGTTATTTGGGTTAGGTCAAGTCGGGCCGCGTTATTGTCTGTCCGGCTCAAAACTAGCGCACGTAATCATAGAGAGCAAAGCTCCTGATCCTCCTACCCGCGCGTATATACGTAAGACGCAAAATGGTACGTTTCCTACCTCAAGGTGGCTTTTCCTCCTACGGCCGGGTGAAATTGAAAAATGAAATTGATTCTGCGCGCGGCTTTCGCGACGGTCCTATACGGGCTCTTATTAAATATATATTTCTCGGGAATAAAGAGTGGCTACAAAGGCGGAATGGGATTAAATAGAATATGACGGCAATTCGACACTTGCGTCTGCTTCGAGGTAAAATTGTAATAAAATTGTAAATACGATCCTAACAACACCTGCAGTTGACTGTGAACATCATTTCTCTGCAAAGAATTGATGGGTAGTAAAGTAATCTGTATCAAGCCGTAACATTGAATGATGTTTTTTTCAGTCGAAACTGAATATTAATTTACATTTTATATTTAAAAAGGATTACTTAACATAACTAGCAAAAATTAATTTATTATCGATAATTCACTTTTCTCTATAATCCTCTGTAAGATAAGAAAAAAGGAATGTCAATTAAAGACACGACGTTTTACGTTCGGATTGCGGCGCAAAGGCGAGACAATGTCGCCTCGCAAAAAGTCGAAAACAGGGTGTCTCGGGCATCGCGAACGTCTCCTAAAAAAGGCGAAATACTCGGACGGAGAGAACATGGCAACAATTTATTAAGGTATCCTTTTCCACCGCGCCTGACAAGTCCCGGACAAATTGAGCGTACGTTAACTCGATGGATGAATACATTCCACTTGATACGAGCGAACGATCCAGTGATTCTCAGTTGGCGTTTAATAAACAACTCGATTTAACGAACGATTTGTCGAATTTAATTTCAAAAGTGGACTTATATGGGAAGTCTTCTCGTCTTTCGATACCTTGGTCATACGTTTCTCAAGAGATTATATAACTCGATGTGAAAACGATCCATATAATGCGCCTTCAATATTACACGAAATTATGACGCGTACGGTGATAATCTACGCGGGATTTAAACGGCGGTAGGTTTCTCGCCTGAATATATATCTTGCCTGGTAAGCCTGGCCGTTTAATCACTCCCATAAACGAGAAACAGGAGGTCGCGATAAATCGTAAAGTACCTCTCCGAAGCCGGGAGAATGTCGACAGAAAAACGGCCGAGTCGTGGAAACTCAAGTAGGCGCCAGAAATCGCTCCACAACATCTGGAGCCGAGCCGTGCCGGAGCCCGAGCTACGCGAGCGAGGCTCCACGTCCCGGTGAAAACATCTGTCCCCCTTCGCGTGAGCGGTGTCCGCGCGCGCGAGAGATCGGTAGAACGTGGCGGTGGCCATATTTATTTCGGCGATTCCCTTTCGACGAGGGTCTAAAAATTGAATGCCGCCATAAATCATCGCCGATAAGAGAACGAGTTCTTAATGTGAGGACATCGCCGCTACCAGGGCTCCTCCTCGCCGTGTCCTTTACGCCTCTCCTCCACACACACACTGCCCATCTCCCACCGTCTTTCCCATCCTTCTACGACCCATTCCTCTCCTACACCTTGGCCGCGATCGTCCGCCGGTGTCGCACCAACCCTTTTTCCGGTTCACCTCGCGCAGTCCTCGCATCACGCCGTCTCTCTCCGGCCCACCCGACTGATATCGCTATGTAGCATCTACTACACCTCGTTCTCTCTCCCTTTTTCTGTGCGCTGGTTTGTGTTTCTTGTGTATCCTTCGCCGCACGATCAGATAAAAAGACGGAGGAGTAGGAAGAGCCTCGGTGGTGGAAGGACCTCGGTTTAGTTTGTCACCATCGCTTAACCGCGGATGAGGGGGAGTGGGAACTGGGCACGGGAAGCGTATAGCGGGGACGAGGTGGGGCGCGCAGGATTTATTGGACTTGTCTCAAAGAAGAATCAAGACTCCGCTGTTGCTTGCCACGAGGCACAAGTTCTCTACGAGAAAGCCAATTAAATCGGTCGACAGTCCCAAAAGATTCTGAGTCCAGCGGCTTCTAGTCAGTGCCCGACCCGTCCCCCCTTTCTTTTTCCCCGCGCCCTACCCTCCTCCGCCGTCGCCCCCTCCTGACCTTTAATCCGCCTCTCGCGCTTCCTTTTTCGCAAACTTAAATCGGACATCTTATCTCGGGACACGATACGACATGCCTCGCGACTAATGTCCAGCCGGCCCGACGCACGAGAGAGGATTTCGTACGCTCGAGAGAACGGGACGGGATAACTGTCCGTATTTTCGAGAGATTGATCGGCGTCCGGGTAAAAAGGGGCGAGCTCCGCGGAGGATTCGACGGAAAGCCCCGGTGTTCCTTGTCCCGTGCGAAACGGCGCTCCGGGGAGAGAAGGGGGGAAAAAAAGTGGGAACGGCGAGCGGGAGAAGAAGCGTAAGCTTGCGACTTGGATCGCGATTTCGCGATCCACGCTCGAATTTCCGTTAATCGAGCGGACGCATTACCGTCGGGATAAAGTTTTCCCCGAGACTCGTAACCGAAGCAGTTAACAGCAGTTGAAGAAACTATACTAGCGCCGCTGGGCGTTGCAATGGCGAGCAAACGAGCGCTCGTGTAGCCGTTAGTGGTTTGTAAGCGAGTTCCCGGCGTGAGAATGACGATCGTGCATCTCCATCGCACAGCAACGGTGCAAACCGCCAATATCCAAGTCGACATGTGACAGCACGTTGACAGGCATTCGTGTGGTCTATCCATATATAACAAAGCTTTTTATTCGTTCTTTCGGTACCAAAGACATCGAGATGAAACAGTATCCAAAAGATATTCGCTGCGGTTGGAAGGGATCACTATCAAAACGCTGTTCAAAAAATTTTTTTATCTGAGACCACTATCTCTCTATTTTACAACAATTTCTCAGTAAACTTTAACTTTTGGTAGCGTTTGAATATTGTGATATGCCGTTTGATAAGTATAAAGCTTTATGTCTACTAAATCCTGTAAATCAACTACCATCAGTACCATTGGTACATTAACAAACTTGCGCGTTTTGGCCGTTAGCAATCACTTTCCGTCCCAACTTTGCCGTTTATGGTCAAGTACTATACCCACAGCTATTTGTCTTTACCTGCAGTGAAGCGATTCATTCGAACAATTCAACGAAAAGGAAGACAAACGTCTCGACAACGATCTCGTTTATGTAACTACTCTCCGAATCTCCGCCGCGCGCGAGTGCGAAATGCGCGGGCGGACTACTTCCTCAATTTTTCATCGCTTACAGGGATGCCGGAGGGACACGGTTCCTTTTCACGAGGCAGTAGACACCGTGTAAGAGACGCGCAGATTTTTTTCGCGGGCTCGTTTCGGGCGCGCATTCCGCCGCTCGATGCGGCGGCGAGGTGGGCGGTGGCTTTTGAATGCGGGACCACGAAATAATTTATATGGAAAGCGTGTATACGTGTACGTGTGTGTATACATATATATAATACATATACGTATATACAAGAACGGAAAAGAGAAAGAGGATGAGATCTCTCTTCTTGAGAGGCATTGTGCTTGAACTTGAATTAAACATCACCCCCTTGACTGCGAGGCTGTGCCTCTTGGCGACGTCGTGACTAGAAGCTCCAGGATAAAGGGGGATCAATAGGGTGCGCGGGAAGTAGGACCGCGCTACTATACAAACTGGAAAGTTATTCCGTATGGAGGTACGTCCTACAAGTACGTATCCCGCGGGACTGCACTGGCGTAACGAGACAGTGCAGTCTGATATTCGAGTCTGTAGATTACTTAGAGATCGATTCCTTCCGGTATATGTGTATATATATATACATATATATATATATATCGATCTCCAGTAATCTACAGACTCGTATATATATATATATATATACGGTATATATATATATATATATTTATTTATTTCAGGTCTCTTGATTATTCTCAATCGATTTAACGTTTTCGAGTTTTAAATTAAATGTTGTTTGATTCATATTAACTCTTTATATTTTTCTTCATTTTACATATTAATTGTCTGAAAATAATCGCATTTAACTGCACATTTCACAATTCGATATGTAATCAATCGCAAATTTGTCTATGCAAATTAAAACAAGTTTTACAAGACAAAATGTATTATGAAGAAATAATTAAAATAATGACATCAAAGTAATTAACTGACAATGTTCTTGTGAAGATGATTATTGTTTGAATTAAACAGATTTTCTATTAATCAAAATATAGCTTTTCTCCCTTCTAAAGAAAATGTATATACACATTAAAATATCACGCTTCAAAAAAACTATTCAAATAAGTTGAAAGAATTTATTAACAAACATACATATTCTTACTGTAATCAGCAAATAATGAACACTATTCTGATAAATATTAAAGTTTATTAGGTAAAAGAAAAATTGTACCATAACATTGAGAAATTATCTGTATTTTTGTACATTTTAATCATTAAAATTGCATGCAGAATTATAACATATTAGAAAGTTTATACCTTTCCGCTTTAGAACGTTGAGTTTGACTAATGTATTTATAACCATGTAATCCAGTGTTGCGACAAAATTCGGCGGCTTGCCTTTTTAGAATATTCCAACATTTCGCATTCGCGACTGATACTTTATGTCGAATTTGTATTTTATCTCTTTTCATATTTAACTTTATTGTTATAAACAAATTTTAATATCACAAGTTAATCGGATCAAATGCTGGAGAGCAAGTGGAAAACGATATAATGTTCTCTTCTCGCAAATACGTCGTGACAACCGGTGTCAGCGTGATAACTACTGAATACTATTGGACCGAATAAATAGCAAAAGTATATAGTGCAACAGTACATGCGACGCAATATAAAAAATTCATTTGACCTTCCGTCGATTGGCGTGTGATAATTTCAACTTTTATAGTCGCGATTTTATCCCTGTGTAATTAATTATTAACTGATGAAAATGTCAAAGCACAACTAATGCGTACATACAGATTCTCGTGCCACTTGTGATTATGCTCTTTCAAATTAGAATGTTCCGTTTACATTTCACGATAACAAAATATTTGTCTGATGAGAATAACGATAACGCAGTATACTTAGAAAAAGAATAAAATGTATTGAGCTCTGTTAAATACTACCATTAATGTCATATAAAGCATGTACAAGTATATGCTTTATATAACATTAACTTTATATGCAATTTAATTTTGTGGAAAAGGAGAAAGTGATTATTTTTTCTCTATCTAGAATAACTTGATTCAATCTTTCCATGTTTACTAATTACTTTCAATCTATTAATTATTTTAAAAATATATCGCGAATCAAAATCAATTCTTTGCGAAAAGGGTATATTGGTTATAGAATATTCTATAGCTAATAAATGACTTTATTCTAGACTTGCTTCCGAGATTTAAAAATTTTAAGGTTTTTTTCTATTTTTTTTAAATATTAGATTATATATTTTTTCATTTAAATTTATAATTTGTGTACAGAGAAATTTATATTACAGTTAATATAATATATAAAATTTCAATAAATGTATTAAATAGTACGAAAATTAAATTAGACCTATCAAAATTATATTAAGTTTTTAAAGATATTTTTAAATTATGATGAATAAACACGAAATAAATGTCTAACATCAAAATTTATAAATAATAATTAGACATTATTTAAAATTGGTTATTATATTTTTTAAATCTTTTCTGCTCTATATAAGAATTAAGAAATAAAGATCTTTCGTCTCTTTATAGTACAACATTGCGTAACATTTTCACTTAACATATAGGATCATCTGGAAAGTTCTGCAGTTTTCTCATATCTGCGCGGATACCAATTTGAATTTTGCGCTAATACTGAATGCGCCCAAACTTCAGATTAATAAGAAAGAACAGCTTTTTGTTTAAACAAAGCATCCCTTCATAATGGCATATGTTCAATGTATTCGATTCTATAGTACCTTTAAAGATGGAGAATCAGAAACATTTTTGTAATATTATGCTCTACTATTTGAAAAATGGCAAGAACGTATGCGAGATAATGCATAAAATTTGTAAAGTCTACAGACAAGGTACTTTTTCTGATGATACAGTTCGGAGATGGTTTGTGAAATTTTAACAAAGTAATTTACTTTTCAAAAACGAGGTGCAATCTGGGCGTTTCTGCACTGTGGATGATGATTTACTGAAATAAGCTTCGCCAAACATTCTTGTTATATAGTATAAGAACTGGCAGAGAAATTATAAATTGCAAAAAGTACTGTACATGACCATTTGAATCTGTCCCCATGAGTGAAAACCGCAGAGAACTTTCCAGATAATAACCCTATATATTAGATGCTAAAAAAATCCATTCAGCATTTATATGGTAGATAGTACACATCGTACTGATTGTGAGTAAAAAGTTTTAGTGAACATAGGTCGAAAGCTCAATCGTTGGTAAATATACCAATGAGGCTACTCCAATGACCTTGACCTATACATATGTTGTCAAGGTCATAACCCTAAGTGACCTTCAGGTGATTTTAACCGTCACTCGTTATTCGTTAAAAAGTTATCAACAAAAATAAAGTATGTCAAGGAGAATAGTAATACATAGTAATGAATACATTGTAAAATTTTGATGTCTCAATATCTAATAAATTTTCGCCTTATACAATGTCTGGTATACAATATACTAAAAATAAAGATACCAAAAAGATTAGACAGACCCCTACGCATGGTAGAAAATTGAATATCTATTAAATCTTCGCCTTACTTAACAAATAGGAGTATTAAAGCACGTATTTTCTGTTTCTACAATAGATATTTGCTATGTGATAGGCGGGGGGAGGGGCTCCCATAACGTTATGCAAGAGCCGATAGCCGATAAATATTGGTAATCTACAAAAAAACCAGCCCTTTCATTACCTTCATTTTCTTTCATTTTTTTCTAGTGTCTTTATTGTATACCTATTGTGAATAATTTTTTAAGTATGTTTACATTATAAAGGACTTATAGGTTATATTAATGTTATTAATGAATTATTATTAATGAATTTCATTCTGTTCAAATTTGATTTAAAATGTCTTTAAACAATACCAAAGATAAGCCAAAGTCAAGAAAACGATCTTTTACTGCTGTCATACAGGAAGCTCTTAAAGAAATTAATGGTGGCTTTTTCAAAACCATGTCGTATTAAAAGAGCCAAATTCCCTAGTTTTAAAAAAGATTCATAACATCTGTTAATAATTAAATATATTTTTTTATTGTAATTTATTATATAAATCAATTTTATAATAGATAAATTAAGTACTCTTATGTTGCTAAGCGATTTTATTTGATTAATATTAGATTTCATTTTTTTTCATATTTATAAAAAAGCTCTTTTATGCCCACTCTCCCCTACATGTGATTACACAATTATAAGATATCGTGCTAAAAATGTTGGCATATTGTTCTCAATAAATGGCAGATACGCATTTTTTGTATGATCATACTAATGAAAATGCTTTTGTTGCGCTATGTTTTTGTGCCTAACTTATATAAAATGCTAACATATAAAAATGTTTATATCTCAAAAATGGTTGAGCTTTCGACTTATGTTCACTAAGCCTTTTATACTCATTGTCAGTATGGTGTGTACTATCTATCATATAAATTCTGAATGGTTTTTTGAACACCCTTGTGTGTGTGTGTATGTGTGTGTGTATGTGTGTGTGTGTGTGTGTGTGTGTGTGTGTGTGTGTGTGTGTGTGTGTGCGCAATGTGTAATCACTCAAAACGACTCGCTATTAACAAGCAATGTATTAGTGAGTCTTTATCGAATCTCTGGTTAGTCAGGGTAATGATGTATGCCCAAGCATACGATATGCCTGATGTTTAGCGCTTTATCTATCTCCTCGAAGTTATTAATGACACTTGCTGAGTCAGGCGACAAAGCGAGACGCAGGCAACGAGGTGACGAGATCTTCAAAGTTTAATATCCACACGAGAGTCGTTTCTGGTCGACCAGTCGCGAAGTCCTACTACTAGTACTACTCATAGGCTTCTTGTTGAGTATACATTCGTTTCGCTATATTATTGAACAATTTCGTTCCCAATATCTTTACAAGTGTCTTCATGAGTGCAACTTTATTTCGAACGGGTGTCAGAGATAAATAATTGGATCATAAAAGGAATTTGAAAATCAATTTAGAAAAGACTGAAGTTTTGTGAAGAGATTATCTAATTGTAAGTCGCTCTATAGATGAACTTAATAAGCAATTAATTCACTAAATCATAATAAAATATGTGCATTACAAAAATAAACACAAAAATTTGCTTAAGAGAAGCAATTGTCAAAATATTTAAGATATTTTGTGTTATATATTTTATTTATTGTTAGCACTAATTTGCACGCAAGTTATATTTTAATATTGAAAACTTTTTATTAAAAATAAATTAATTTGTTACAAGCTTTTTTATGACATAAATTTTCAACCGTCGAAAGAAAAATTTTTTTCAAAAATTTTAAAAATCTCGAATTATTTTGATGAAATTTGAAACATACACAATATTTTATTAAAATAATTAAAGTAGTTTTCGAAATGTTTAGAAGAAAGTTCAATTTTTTTTTCAACTTTAAGCTGTATCATTGAAATTACGAACATAAAAATTTCGAACATACAATCCATGACGTTTCACCTTGAATTTGTGTGAGTAGTGTCATTTAAAATCTTTTACATTACTTCATATCCACCCTGTATATTTTGTTAGAAAATAAAAAGTTATTCTTATTTTGCATTAATTTAATAAATTTGATAATTTTTGTTTTATTATTATTAATTGAACAAATAACTAAAATATTTCAAAATTTTATTATTTAATAAACATCAAAATATCTCAAAATTTTGTGATTGACGCTGGTAGTACACTGAAAAAACTAGGAAGTTCAATTCTTTCTTCATTTCAAACGTTACATAGAAATGTGACCGAAAATTTATTTTGTAAGAAGGAAAAAATTTAATACGAACGACAGTTTATATTATAACGCGGACCATATTTTAATTGTATTGCGCTGAAGATGACCCGATCAGAGTCGAAACATTCGTTTTTTTTCGACAAATAAAATAAATAATTTATAAATATTAAGCACGTATAACTAACTACGGCTTCCATGCTCCTTTGACCCTCGATTTTATTTATACAAAAGCCAAAAAACTACCATTATCTCAAAATTCTTAAATTATTAAAATTTTAGTGTTACATTAAAACAACGATTAAAAGAAATATTGATATAATAATGAATTTCAAGTATTATTTTGAAAATTTATGCATTTATAATTAAAATTGATATTTTGAAAAAGAAAGCAATATTGATCAATGTTATTACTATAATTATTAGTATTATTATTATTAATTATTAGTAATAATTAGCATTATTTAATTGCAATATTTGTTTCTTATATTATTAATAAAAAATTGTGTCCACAAGTTATAAACATTATCATTTTATTTAAAAATTGTTTTATTTAATTAAATTAAAAGACAATTTGTTATCAAATAATTAATATAAGTATAAAAGGTCTGTAAGTAAATCAAATCGAAAAAAGGAGTAATGATACTAAGAGCTAACGCGGATAGTTATTAATGCGTTAATATATTTAGACATATGCGATATTTAGGTCAATTTGCATTAATAAACATTACATATTAACACCTGCTTTGGCTTTTATTGTACTAATTGTTATACAATAAAAAAATAAATAAATAAATGATTCAGAAATTCAATGCATTTAGGTTGAATAGATAGTAGAGTAATTTTAATTATGAGGTAGTTCACCCAAATGTCGGTTTTGTAGGGAAAATTACTGGTCATAGAAGGGGTGTAATGCTGAATGGGGTAACAATGTATTATACGTTCGCCTGTCAACCCCTCGCGTTAACCGCTAACCGTTCCTATTCACCCTTCCTCTGCTAACAATTCGTTAACTGCTATCGAATTGTCTTCAACCAATAGCTTTAGAGCTCATTAGAATGTGACAATCTTGTCGCTTAATGATAATTGTCTTTTTGTCACATTGTATTTAATACTATACTTGCACAGAGAGAGAGAGAGAGAGAGAGAGAGAGTGGAGTAAACTTTTCAAAGAATGTTTAAGATATAGAAACAAAAATTTATTTTCTTTCCTACCTAAAAATTAAAAATAATATGAAACAACAGTTTATAAATTACATGAATTGACAACTAACTCACAAGAAAATCGAAAAACAAATGTTAGTGACTTTTCAAACACTAGCACGTTTTTGTTCGAGCTATTGTTCTATTTACACAATCGTTTAAAGTACCGCACATAAAGACGTAAAGATATAATATTTCTTGATTAGCTTTTCTTAATTTTATTTATGTTTTTTTATACAGTATTTCTTTTTTTTATATATTATATATTTTTTTATTATTTCAATAAAAGAATTTACAATTAACAATAAGTAGAAACAAGTATATTCGGTGAAAACAATGGCCAATAATATTTTTGCGGGAATATACACTTCTCAACAAAATTAAAGCATCACTTACTCTACCCTCCAAAAATAGGCAAAATTCAAGAGAGTCTAACTTCGTCAAAAATGATCGTATCGAGATGATCAAAAAAGCATTTTACAGCTTGAAATCTCTACTTTCCAAATCGATACTTTAGAAAACGATCCTACTGATCTTTCATGGAATTACACGGATAGATAAGAAGACCCGACGAATCTCAAAATTTTTTACGAACTTTGACAAATTCCATGGCGCGAATTAAAAGTCGCATGCAAATGCAGTTTACAGCTTTCGAAAGAGTGAATCCTTACCTTTAATTTGCATTTTTGTTGAACGTTGTACGATTTTTTTTCACCATGAAAATGTAATATTCACTTAAAAATTGTCATTAATTTTAACTCAATGAAAAATTATAGCGTAATGATTAAAAAACATATCTTTTTAAGAATGTTCGTTTTACGGTAGAATGAAAGAAATTTGCACAAAAAAGATTTGTTTTCCCGTTAGGCAAAATTCAAGAACCGTAACTTCGTGAAAAATGATTGTAAAGAGATTTTTCAAAAAGCATTTTACAGCTGAAATCTCTACTTTTTAAATCGACATTTTAAAAAACGACTTACTGACGTGTTGACGGAAGTGCATAAATGTAAATGGAGACGCGTCA
>NW_012026855.1:1420106-1426297 GCF_000956235.1 Wasmannia auropunctata
CTCTTCCGATCTTCGATTTGAAAAGTGGAGATTTCAAGCTATAAAATGCTTTTTTTAAAATCTCGTTACAATAATTTTTCACAAAGTTGCTCTATCTTGAAATTTTTTTTCGCCAATTTTTTTTTACTGAGTTATTTAACATTGAAGCATAAATAACCTTTGTTCAATTTTTACTCAATTTAATACTCAAGACGTGATCAGCTTTGAATGAAGACGTATTGAACACATCTACAATTTCGAAATTTGTGGTCTTTCATCACCTAACAAAAAAATTGGCGAAAATAATCATTGGTACTATCTCAAAGTACAGACTTTGCCCTTTAAAATGAAGAAAAAAAACTTTTCTACGCCGATTATTTAGCGAGATATTGCAGATTTAAGTAACTTTTGTTTTTTTACGATTTTAGAATGATATCGCCGGCATTTGCGTAACCCGATGTGCACCACAGGGAGGTTGCTCGGTCGGATTTTGCACAAATTTCGGCATGTCAGCACCTGCAGTTGATTCAGAAGACTATAAAATGATGAATTGCCTAACGCAAATGTGGACTGATTTTGCTAAAACAGGGTACGAGACATTCATTTTCTTCTTTTCAAACTTTAGATGTATCCATTTAATCACGACATTTCAATTTTATTAATCGCATAGTAATAATTAATTCTTAATCTGATTTAGAAATCCAACGCCTGCTACAAATATGTGGGTACCGGTAACTGATTCGCAACAAGGAAAGTATAATTACCTAAATATTGATAAAAACTCGGAAATGAAGGTCTTCTGTAAAGGAGAAGAAAGATGGGATTGGGAATAGAAGAAGAATAAGGTACGACGCTAGAACTTTACCTACATCAAAATTGAATTTTTCTCGATATCTTTTGCATATGTATAATAAATATTTCTTCGTTATTTTTCAAAGATATGTTTTTGAATTAACGGTATGTAGGCACTATTGTTATTCTCCTTAAGTTCAAAATAGGTTTTAGTTAACGAAAATATAAGGATTAATAGTTTTCGAATTATGATATATAAGGAACAAAAAGTTTTTCATGAATTAAAACTTAAGAAGTACTAGTAAATCATCCAACTTTATTTGTCGATGAATGTTATATCAATGTACAAATGTAACTTCAATTGAACATAGACTCCAAATCCTCGTTAAAATTAATTAACTAAACCAAATAACTAAAGCAAATAAAATTTAAAAAAATATATTGTTATACATTATTGTATTAAATTTTGTGTTTTTTTCTGTTGTTAGTATACATAATAGGGTACAGCGGGGTAATTTGTACAGTAGAGTAATTTGGATAATAGTAAGCATTTCATATCAATAGTAAGAATTTCAGAAAAATAAAAGATTTTATGATATCAAACATATTAACGTAGAAGCTGTATGCGAACTATCACGGATGATGGTGTGTAATAATTTCTTTTTACAATATCCAATTACATGCAAACTGCGCACCGCATGTTTGTCGCGTACTAATGTGTTAGTATAAATTATTCCTCTTTGCTCTCTCTCTCTCTTTCTAAGGTTACAGTATTATAATCTCCGACGTTATTACGCGAATTGTCATTAATAAAGTGTGTGATACGGTTATAAATATCTGTTCCAACAACACATCCGCACATTCCAAAGATCAGTTCTTACTCTTAAGCACATATAGAATTGTCTCTTGACAATCAAGAGAAATGCAGAAAAATAGATGGTATTAAGCTGCGCACATATATATCGTAGCCGTGCGATGTACTTAATCAAGTGTACAGTACTTTTCATCTCGTTCCATGAAACGAAATCCTCTCTATCCTTCAAAAGGCCATCCCCTCAAACGTACACTACCGCCGATCATCAATCCATCTGAATATATACATAAGTGCATCAGATACCTAATATATTAATATCAAGAATATGTATATCATTCTTTAATTGTGAATTATAAGGAATTTTACGTACCATATTATGGATCTATTTGAATTGTATACGGTTTCTTATATTTTCTGTATATTTGTTAAGCATATCACAATCTTGCAATATATCATCTTTCTCCAATTCAGTTATAAGTATGTTCCTGTTATTGATATTTTCGTTTTAAATATGTCTAAATAGAAATATTTAAGCTATGATATAATTATACTTTTTAAAATACTTTTGTAATTGTATAATCCATTGTACATACCTCGTTTCATCTGGGGTGCTACTGGTGCCACTGGTGTTATATTGGTCTAGAGTAGGCTCAGTATTTACATCATTATCCACAGTTGTTACAACACGACATATTCTTTTTGGTAGCAAATCTCTTGGAGGCCTTATTGATACAGATAAATATTTACATATCATTAAATATGCAGTATTTTCATTTTCCTTCATTTTAATTTTATAGCAATACTTACCGTGGCCTTATTATTTTTTTTGGCGTTTTATTAGGTTCGTAAGTTGAAGAATTTGGCGTTTTATTAGGTTCGTAAGAAGTTGGAGAATTGTTAGAAGATTGCTGACTATCACAATTAGATAGATTTTCTTCTGTTTCACTTTGTACTACTGATGAATTGTCTCCTAATGGGGTGCCAATCATTCTATCTTGTGATACCTCATTTATATTCCTTGTTGAAGACCTATATTTACGTATTATTAAACATGTTTTATAAATAAATATAATGTATGTGACGGTTCGCTTTTCTTGCGCTCGGATATGCTTATCGGGCCAGGTAGGCAAGAAAGCGTGAGACGACCAAACGCGTGTTAGCGTTACTTTACCGAGGTTCAGAGAGACGGTCGGCGGGACTAGTCGGCGGTAGATCCGGCGCTCCGAGCGGTTCGGTCGGTAACGGTGGAGCGGGCGCGGATGTCCTCGATGGTCGATTGCCGTGTGGCACTTAGGCGCAGCGAGATCGATAGCTGGTCTATGTCGGCCAGACGCCCTGGCCCGACAGAGAGGAGAAGCCAGGCGCCCTGGCCTTCTCTGTGCGCACGGTGTTGGTGCCAACGGGATGCCCTGATCGGGCGGAAGGCGAAGAAGCCAGGCGCCCTGGCTCTCTTCGCTGAATGCAAGAGATGTGAAGAAATCAGGCGCCCTGACCTTCTTCGCAAGGGACGCAAGGAAGCCAGGCGCCCTGGCTCTCCTCGCAAGGAACGTGAAAAAGTCAGGCGCCCTGACTCTCTTCGGAAGGAACGTGAAAAAATCAGGCGCCCTGATTCTCTTCGCAGGAGGAACGGTCTCGACAGGAGTAGGTTCGGGACCGGACTGCCGTCGCTCCGCGGCGGCGGCTTATATACCCCCGCCGATGGGCTTCGGCGAGGGCTGCGGAGAGGGGTCGCTCTCCCGTAACACGCTCGGCGCGCGTGTTTAGTCGGAGTTGTGGCGCTGAGCGCCAGGGGCGGCTGGTCGGCCCCTTGTGGTGACGAGGCGGGGGCGTATCGTCACATCACCCTCCCCCCCCTCTTAAGATGCGGAGACCTCTACGCACCAGATTCCCCTCTGGTCGGTAGCTCCCTTATCGCCCGGATGCCACTCTGGTGGTCGAACCGGATCAGTCACCATCCCTGGGCATTCTCGGCCCGGTATCTCCGGTTCCGGAATACCGCCGAGTATGGCATCAGCACCGCTTCCCCGCGTGGCAGAGGCACTCTCACTGCCTCGGCCCCGCGGTGCGCAGGTACTGGTGGCGCCCTGGTGGGTGGTGGTTGGGCGCGTACTCCAGGGCCGATGGTGACGGCGTGGCACGTGACCGGCCTCGGTGGGATCGGCGGCTGGCTGCTGGCGGACAGAGTCGTCGGGCGGATGGCCCTTGAGCAGCCGGTGGAGTGGCTGCGGCCTTGGCCAGCACGGCTTGGCTCGACTTCTCCCGCCCGACGGTCTTATGGGCCGGGGCGGGCGCCGGTCGTCGGGGCATGACTATCGCTCGCTATCGGTACCGGGACCGCGGCTGCCTCGGTGGTGGTGGCGTCGCGAGGAACTGGGCCCGTCGTCGGGTTTCCGCGTCGCCCCGCTGGATGTAAGTACCCACTCGTAGTACCGGCCGGCGGTTGTCAGCATCGGGGCTGGTGGTCGGCCCCGGCTCTCTTGGCGTCCCGGTGCTATTGCGGGTGGTTACCGGTCCCGGGTCTTTGGTCCGGTTGTCCTCGTCGTCACTCAATTCCAGGTCCTGGAGGAGCTTGGCAGAGACAAAACCTTCCAAGATGTCGCTCATCGTCACGGTGCTTACCCGTAGGCCTACTCGTAAGCTGAGCGAATCGTTCGGTCATCGACCGCGCGGCTCTATTTATACTTGGTTATTTGCGGCGGCTCGGCCTCGCCGCACGCATTCCGTACCATTGACGTCACGGTCGGCGGGCGTGACGTCGGTACCGTCGGCAATGTCGGTAACGTCGGCAATGTCGGGCGCGTTCTTGAGGTTCTGTACGTGGATGTGGCGCTGCCAGCGCCCGCGGGTGTCCCGGAGATCGACGATGACCGGTGATACGATGCACCGCACTTCCTAGGGGCCGCTGTACCGAAGTGCCAGTTTCGCGTTGAAGCCAGTCGCCTTTTTGGAAAGGGGGTGTTCCCTTTTCCACACGAGCTCTCCAACCTTGGGCCTCTAATTGCGTCAGCGCAGGTTGTAGTGCGCCTCTTGTTTCTGGAATGCTCGAGCCATATCGATTATGACAACTTCAAAGGCTTCCTCTAATCGGCGTTTGATCGCCCGGGGTGCTTGGCCCTCTCTTGGTCGGCGGTCGTCCGATTGGGGCAGGGCAAGCTCGCGACCGTGGTTGAGATACGCGGGCGTGTAGCCGGTGGTTTCCTGGCGTGCGGTGTTGTACGCGTATTGTAATGGAAACAGATGTTCGTCCCATTTCCGGTGATTTTTGCCCACGTACATGCTGATCATGGTCTTGAGCGTCCGGTTCGTGCGCTCGACCGGGTTGCAGTGCGGGGCTCGGACTGGTGTGGTTCGGTGGCGGATCCCAAACGCCTTGAGGAGCTCTGCCAGTTGCGTGGATTTCAGCTGAGTCCCGTTGTCGGAGATAATTTGCTCCGGGCACCCGTGCCGATAATAGCGCGGGTGACTGCTGGCGCGGTGGCTCGGCTCAGCGGTCGTAGTTCCACCCACTTGGTGAACCGATCCTGCATCACCAGCAGCCAGGTATGTCCTTGCGTTGACCGGGGAAGCGGTCCGATCAAGTCCAACGTGACTTGCTGCCACGGCGCGGTGACGGGTGCGGTGTGCAAGTTCCCGGCCGGTTTTCTGGTCGGTGCCTTGTGTGCCAGACAGACGGGGCAGTGCCGCACGTAGTGGGTGATGTCTTGAAACATTCCCGGCCAGAAATATAGCCTGGCCATGCGTGCGATGGTTTTCGCCACTCCCAGGTGCCCAGCGGTTGGGTTATCGTGATGGCGGCGCAGGAGTTCTCGCCGCTTCTCCCGCGAGACGCACTTTTTCCACTGGTCATTTGGGTCGACTTCCCGAAAGTCCACTTCGTGGAGGACGTGTCGATATAGTCGCCCCTTGTCTAACCGATAGTCCGGGTAATCGGCTGGCTGGCGTTGCAGGCCCATGACGATACGACGGTACCACCCACACTTTGAGGCGCTACAAACTTCGGGTTGTCGTGACAGCGCGTCCGCGACCTTGTTGTCATTGCCCTTCCGATATCGGATGTCGAATTCATATTGCTGGAGCTTGAACATCCAACGTCCTAGTCGGCCCCCCGGTTCTTCCAGATGTTGTAGCCACCGCAGTGACTGGTGGTCGGTCACGACAGTGAATCGATACCCTTCTAGGTATCCGCGCATCTTACGAATGGCCCAGACTACGGCCAAGCATTCCAGCTCGGTGACACTATAATTCTTTTCTGCCCCCTGTAGTATGCGGCTAGCAAAAGCGATCACTCGTTCTCCGTCTTCCAGATGTTGAGTGAGGATGGCCCCGAGTCCGCTTGCACTGGCGTCGATCTGGAGGATGAACCGGCGGTTGAAGTCGGGACAGGCCAGCACCGGGGCAGTGGTTAGAGCGGTCTTGAGCGCGTTGAACGCGCTCTCCTCGGCCAGGCCCCAGGTCCACCGTACCCCTTTCTTGGTGAGCCGTGTGAGGGGGGCGCTAATGACGAGAAATTTGGCACAAATCGGCGATACCAGGTAGATGGTATTAAGCTGCGCACATATATATCGTAGCCGTGCGATGTACATAATCAAGTGTACAGTACTTTTCA
>NW_012026855.1:1426642-1427065 GCF_000956235.1 Wasmannia auropunctata
TATCACAATCTTGCAATATATCATCTTTCTCCAATTCAGTTATAAGTATGTTCCTGTTATTGATATTTTCGTTTTAAATATGTCTAAATAGAAATATTTAAGCTATGATATAATTATACTTTTTAAAATACTTTTGTAATTGTATAATCCATTGTACATACCTCGTTTCATCTGGGGTGCTACTGGTGCCACTGGTGTTATATTGGTCTAGAGTAGGCTCAGTATTTACATCATTATCCACAGTTGTTACAACACGACATATTCTTTTTGGTAGCAAATCTCTTGGAGGCCTTATTGATACAGATAAATATTTACATATCATTAAATATGCAATATTTTCATTTTCCTTCATTTTAATTTTATAGCAATACTTACCGTGGCCTTATTATTTTTTTGGCGTTTTATTAGGTTCGTAAGTTGGAG
>NW_012026855.1:1427085-1428858 GCF_000956235.1 Wasmannia auropunctata
CCTGATTCTCTTCGCAGGAGGAACAGTCTCGACAGGAGTAGGTTCGGGACCGGACTGGTAGCCGTCGCTCCGCGGCGGCGGGTTATATACCCCCGCCGATGGGCTTCGGCAGGGGCTGCGGAGAGGGGTCGCTCTCCCGTAACACGCTCGGCGCGCGTGTTTAGTCGGAGTTGTGGCGCTGAGCGCCAGGGGCGGCTGGTCGGCCCCTTGTGGTGACGAGGCGGGGGCGTATCGTCACATGTATATAAAAATTATCTCATATAAAATTTTAATGAAATATGCTAAAATTGTCGAAATTAAATCGTATCGTATGTACATATTGTACATTCAATAAACAAATATCGACAAATATACAGGTAATGTCTAATAACAACAACAATACTTTCGTAGATACATGTAAGGATTTGAGCACAATGGAAAAAAAATTATAGAAACAGGAATAAAAAATTTCAACCTATAAAAAACCGTGTATCTACTATGAAATATTCTAAATATTCAATTTCTGAAAAATTACTTTTTACAAGCTCACTCATACTTACTCTTTAATATCTTGAAGTCTTGTGAGAATGTTGTTAGCGTCCTTTACGATTTTCGTCAATTCTACATTTTCTCGATAGACAGCGTTATATGTATTATGATTATTCATATCAGTGCAGAGACTATAATGATAAGATAATGTATAAGAGATGTGAATAATTACTGATGTGATTAATTACTTATTAATTAATGAACAATTATTTATTAAAAGCTGTCTGCTAATTCCCTTGTACATACCTTGGTGCAACCTTTTTAATTAAAGATTTAAAGGATCCCAATTTTGCGATATTGTTCATGAATTCTGAATGCAATTTTTTCCTATTATTTTCTTTTTCGAATCTGTAAGAATCCTTAGAATTATTTAATTAATCTTTATTTTATAAAAACTTTTATACATTTTGTAGGAGTCACAGGTATGAGCTCTCACAGATGGTCATCACCCGACTTTTATATACTTTGCGTCGCGCCGTTACCGCGTCGCTTGATAAATATATATAATACAATATGTATTATATGTACATATTATATGTATATTATTCATTTAAAAGAAAGAAAATTCTTACATTAGCTATTTATACGAAAATAGTAAATACTTACTCATTATAATCTTTCAGAAGTTTTGTTACATGTTCTGTAACAGTATACTTTAACATTTCCGTGTTATCTTGTGGCTTTATACTATTAATATGATTTAAGACATGTTCCGTTAAAACATCGACATCCTTTTCAATATTATCAAGGTCATTACAATTTTTACATATTATTTTATATTCTCGCTGTTTTTTTTTTAAATAAATAAAATGACCAATATTAATCTTTGCATTTGACATTTTTTAATTGTTTTGTATCACTGATAACTGAAAAATAAATGTTTTAATTGAAGAAGTATTTACTTTTTTTTAAAACAGATTATATAGAAGATCATATCACTTATATCAAAGGAACATATATAAGAATTAAAAGGAAAAAAATATTGACACATACGTACCTATTGTCAAACCGATAAATCGTACAGTTTTACATATTTTATATTACACAAAACCCAACAAACCAATACATTACATAACTTAGGGAGCACATTGAAAGAACAACGTTACATTTCACAATTATATAGATAAGATTTAAATTTTATTACCTAACTTTCAGAGCACTTTAGAAGAACAAAGTTATATATCTTATACGTACTTTGTTACCTATGTATATAACTTACAACAGTTATATAAAAATGTAATATGA
>NW_012026855.1:1428878-1429614 GCF_000956235.1 Wasmannia auropunctata
TTATCCACAGTTGTTACAACACGACATATTCTTTTTGGTAGCAAATCTCTTGGAGGCCTTATTGATACAGATAAATATTTACATATCATTAAATATGCAATATTTTCATTTTCCTTCATTTTAATTTTATAGCAATACTTACCGTGGCCTTATTATTTTTTTTGGCGTTTTATTAGGTTCGTAAGTTGGAGAATTTGGCGTTTTATTAGGTTCGTAAGTTGAAGAATTTGGCGTTTTATTAGGTTCGTAAGAAGTTGGAGAATTGTTAGAAGATTGCTGACTATCACAATTAGATAGATTTTTTTCTGTTTTACTTTGTACTACTGATGAATTGTCTCCTAATGGGGTGCCAATCATTCTATCTTGTGATACCTCATTTATATTCCTTGTTGAAGAGCTATATTTACGTATTATTAAACATGTTTTATAAATAAATATAATGTATGTGACGGTTCGCTTTTCTTGCGCTCGGATATGCTCGTCGGGCCAGGTAGGCAAGAAAGCGTGAGACGACCAACGCGTGTTAGCGTTACTTTACCGAGGTTCAGTCGGTAAGTCGGCGGGACCAGTCGGCGGTAGATCCGGCGCTCCGAGCGGTTCGGTCGGTAACGGTGGAGCGGGCGCGGATGTCCTCGATGGTCGATTGCCGTGTGGCACTTAGGCGCAGCGAGATCGGTAGCTGGTCTATGTCGGCCAGGCGCCCTGGCCCGACAGAGAGGAGAAGCCAGGCGCCCTG
>NW_012026855.1:1432014-1432485 GCF_000956235.1 Wasmannia auropunctata
AAGAAGTACAAAGCTGAACGAAATAAATATTAATTACGAAAATCTAACTTAAATATGTTTTAATAAATATTAAGTTGCACGCTACGTGCTGAGTACTATTCCTGCATTAGCTTTGTTACGATACGTTATTTATTATATTTATAAAAGCCCTGCTTATTTATATTTGGATTCTTTTACATCTCAATTATAAGATAAGGACAGATATTAAAGTTTCTATTCGAAAGGTAAATTTCAGGTCTATAATACATACTTATAACAGCAAAATGGCAGATTTCAAATCATTAATTTTCTATTGCATAATAGAAACGTTTGAATTAATATTGCATTGTATGAACTCAATATTTGTTCGAACGTTCGCGTGATACGTGTAGTGCGCAACAAAATATTTAATACAAATTAAAATCTTATTGCAGGCAGTAGATATGTATATGACCTGAAATCTGCCATTTTATTGCCATTTTATTGCCGCAA
>NW_012026855.1:1432505-1433289 GCF_000956235.1 Wasmannia auropunctata
TTACATAACTTAGGGAGCACATTGAAAGAACAACGTTACATTTCACAATTATATAGATAAGATTTAAATTTTATTACCTAACTTTCAGAGCACTTTAGAAGAACAAAGTTATATATCTTATACGTACTTTGTTACCTATGTATATAACTTACAACAGTTATATAAAAATGTAATATGACATAGACGTATATATATAGTCACCGGCAAGTCTTACTTATTTATAATTGAATCTTTTTTAAATCGCAATTGAATAAAAAACCAGGTATATTAAAGTTTCTGTTGAAAAAGTAGCTTTCAGGTCCATACATAACAGCAAAATGGCAAATTTCAGATAATTAATTTCTGTATTGCATATAATTGAACATTTAAATAAACGTAGTATTACATGAACTCATTTATTGGAACATTCGCGTAATACGTTGTGCGCAACATAATATTAATTGAAATTTAATTCCATATAAAAGAAAAGTAAGTGATCTAAAATCTGCCGTTTTGTTGCTTGTATATGTATATGGAAATGACAGTTTGTACTTTTTTATCAAAAAAACTTTAGTGTGCATAACTTTTCACTCATATATTTTGATTTTAGTAGAAATCAAACAACATAACTAAATAAAATAAATCACAAAGGCTAAGAAGTACAAAGCTGAACGAAATAAATATTAATTACGAAAATCTAACTTAAATATGTTTTAATAAATATTAAGTTGCACGCTACGTGCTGAGTACTATTCCTGCATTAGCTTTGTTACGATACGTTATTTATTATATTTATAAAAGCCCT
>NW_012026855.1:1433309-1433760 GCF_000956235.1 Wasmannia auropunctata
TCTTATTGTAGGCAGTAGATATGTATATGACCTGAAATCTGCCATTTTATTGCCATTTTATTGCCGCATGACAGCGTTCGAGCAGCGATGCTCAACCATGTTTTTGCTCATAGTGTCTAATGTGCTAAAGAATTGTTCTATTATTTTAAAACAAACATTACGCGCCACTTGAGAATAGTTACAAAGTAACATTTTAGATTTAACAAAAGAATCCAGAAAAAAACTAATAAATATGACGTTCTAATTAGACTTACAGGCTGCATTCGAAAATATAATATATTTCCTGGCCATTTTTTAAATAACTTTTTTCTAAAAAGGACCTCTTCTTAAAAGTTTGATATTAGGAATTCATCGTACAGTCTTAAAAAAAGCCCCTCTCTTTAAACACTTTCTTTGTCGAGAATCGTAAACTCTAAAAATGCGAATTGAGTTTCTGTCTATTTTATTAATA
>NW_012026855.1:1437037-1438299 GCF_000956235.1 Wasmannia auropunctata
ACTTTTTTCAGTCAAGTTAAAGCCGACTATTAAAGTCGACATTAAGCCGTCTATTTCTAGGTTGGTTTTTGTCAACTTTAACTGTCGACTGTAAGTCGACTCAGAGTCAACCATTTTTAGAAAATCAAAGTCGTCTTTTACTGAATAATTACAAGACTGTCGCTAGATAGCGTTTGCTGGTATCCGTTTCTTGCATTTAAAATTTGTTGAATTCCTCTATATAACCAATGTCAAATCGAAGTTCGGATATGTCATAATTATAATTATACATTATTCATGTATGCAGGTTAGTGCGAGATGAATAATGTTTTTGTAACATAATGCTAATAATGAGTATAAGTATAACACAGCACGAAGTAGACTGTTAGTCGACTGTCAGTCGGCAGAAGAAGTCTAAAGTCGACTTCAAAGTCAGACTAAATGTCAACTTATAGCCGACTAACAGTCGACAAATGTCTCGACTATAGTCGGCTGTAAGTCAGCCATGTCAGTTGACTTTAAGTCGACTTTATGGCAACTATAAGCCGACATTTTTTATTTGCCAACTAGGTTATGTTGACTAGGTTGACTTTTAGCCGACAATAAGTTGACTTTTAGCCAATACAATAAGCCAACATTAGTTAGATTATGGTAAAAATCACGCAAGCTTTGTATAACGGGTAAAAAATTAATATATTTTACATTAAAGCAATTCCGAGAATATTCTAATTTAAAAATATCAAAATTCAAAAATATCTTCGCCTTTCTATTAGCGATCATTAAGTACTTATACTCATTATTAGTTTATATTGTTACGCCCGGGGCGGTGAATGTCGCGTTCACGCACTCGCTCGCGTAACGTACGCGCTTCCGCACTCGCGTTCGCGCACGCGCACCGGAAGGCCGCAGGAGGAATAAAAGGAACACCAAATTAAGAAAACAAGGAACACGCTTTATTGTAATGATTGTGAACAAATAACGCAGCGAATAGATAGAGCAGAGTAAAGCACGTCCGAACGAGTCGACGGCTCGTCTCCAAATCTAATATGTCATCCGTTTGACAGATGACAACGCGTCGTTAGGGAAACATCCGACAGCTGGACCGGCTCGCTGGTACATCGAACGACGCGGGCGTAGACACAGGCGTAACAATATGTTACAAAAACATTATTCATCTCGCACTAAGTGCATACATGAATAATGTATAATTAATTATGACATATCCGAACTTCGATTCGACATTGGTTATATAGAGGAGTTTGACAAATTTTAAATGCGAGAAA
>NW_012026855.1:1438319-1439261 GCF_000956235.1 Wasmannia auropunctata
CGGACTCGCCGAACGGATACTCGTTCATTCGGCAATATTCAAAAATTAATATCTCGTTAAATATTGCGAATTTTGCAAAATGGTAGAGGGCTTTTCGATTCAGTTTAGTCCATTCTATCTACCCATGAGCGGTGATACACCTATTAAGAGACACCCTGTATAAATATTCAAATACTCAATATTAAATATTGATTTAAATTTTTTTATTCAAATATTTAGTTCAAGTTCGTGAAAATTCTAAACCAAATTAAAGTAAAGGCCAATAACAACGAGCATATACTTTATCGATTATAATTCTCTTAAAATGTTCTTTAAGTTTAAAATTTTTTAAACATCTTTTGTACATATATTTTATATAATTTAATATAATTGGATTATACACCAACTAATTAAGTTAAATAATTTGGATTTAATTAATTGTATATGTACGAATATTATACATCCTGTAAACTGAAAATTTCTGCAGAAAATATCAATAAAAAGTCTATGGCACATCCAGTCCAATTGCGAACAACATAGCGAAGCTTTTATCGCGTCTTTATGCTAATAAGAAATTTCCGTAGAGATCGAAACAACAACGGTTCACAGATCGCTAGTCGTCTTCTTGCAGTGTCTTTCAGTTTTTCTGTTTCCCCCTCCCCCCTCTCTTTCTCTCTCTCTCTCTCTCTTTCTCTTCAACCATCCATCGGCCCATCAGTCCTCCGGGGGCTTCGAGTATATAGATACTTGGAGGTGGTGGAATGCCTTTGTTCTCTGCAGGCCGCAAGCGAGTCCAAGAGTGGCAAGGAGTGCGAGAGAGAAAGGTATACAAGCGATACCACGTGATACTTCGTCTTCTCTGTCTGTTAAATGATCGACGCATGCGCAGAGAGGACGAACATTACTCGTCTACCTTTCTCTCTCGCACACATCTTGGATACAGTCAGAGAGGATCCGAGAGCG
>NW_012026855.1:1440364-1441584 GCF_000956235.1 Wasmannia auropunctata
TTATGATTGCATTATTTATATATAACATATCTATGTTATTTTAAAAAAAGCTACTAGATATTCTGCTGATTAGAGGCCAAGATAAAGATGAATTATCTGTTTATATTACGAAGAATGTCTCGAAGAATTAGGAGTTATTGAACTGAGTCTTTTTCCGCAAAGAATTATTTCTAGAGGTACTTGGTTTTACATTTTTATTATAATAAGATATAATAATTCTTAGTTTTTGTAAACTTTTTAATTTTGTAATTAAAATTTCTTTGTATATTATAGAGGATAGTAAATTTATATCACACACAAACGAAGAAATTGCGTGTGCACTGCTTCGAACACGTACGTGTTTTCCAAATGCAAAAAAAATAGCCAAAGTATGAATCATTTTTCACTTGCCATACAGGTATACATATATAATCCTATATACCTTATATGTTATACATATTTTTGATGAAAAAATATGTATGTATGTAGAAGTTTATTGCCCCTTGGGGTTACAATTTTTACATCACCTTTACAGCGTTATACTTACAAACTAATTACAAAATTCAGTTTAACAAGGAAAAAAAACAAAATCGCAGTACTCTCCCGTCGCACGCTACCTAACAATTGCTATACAAGAACGCCATCGCAACCAATTCAGCCTTAATAATACACAGCCGTCAATACATTAACAATCAGGGTCAATCGATGCCCTGCCGCCGATACACCTACTCTTCTTCTCTTTTCGCACGCTACCCTACGGTCCCTACCACGCCCGCCCACGCCTGGGCCTACGCAATGGGACCTCCGCTTCCGGTATACCATTTTATTTTTTTTTCTTTTTTCTATCTATTTTTTCTATTTCTCTTTTTATCTCATTCCCTCTCACACACCCTCTTTCAGTTCCTCCGCAATATTCTCTCCCTTTCCAACCCCCATTCATCCTCTCATCCCCTCTAACTCCACCTTCCCCCTCCACCTTTCCGCCCTCCTCCGCTAGTTTCCTTTCCTCCTCCACTTCCCTCATCCATCCTTCTCCCTCTCCCTCCTCTCCCAGTACCCTTTTACAAGCTATCTGCCAACACTCGTCCCCACCCTTCCTCCAACTTCTACATCCCTCCCACACATGCTCCCAAGTCTCCATCTCCCCTCCGCACAGTCTGCACATTCTCCTCTCCTCACTCTCCCAATATCTCCCCTCCCTTACCTCATTACCCAATCTAAAACGCGCTACCCTCCTCCAT
>NW_012026855.1:1441634-1442466 GCF_000956235.1 Wasmannia auropunctata
TGTGTATAAGAGACAGATATAGAGGAGTTTGACAAATTTTAAATGCGAGAAACAGATACCAGCAAACGCTATTTAGCAACAGTCTTGTAATTATTCAGTAAAAGACGATTTTGATTTTTTAAAAATGGTTGACTCTAAGTCGACTTACAGTCGACAGTTAAAATTGACAAAAACTAACTTAGAAATAGACGACTTAATGTCGATTTTAATAGTCGGCTTTAACTTGACTGAAAAAAGTCGACTGTTAGCCGGCAAACAGTCATTTGTGCTGTGTGGGTACGCATAACCAAAATACGGAATGGTAAAAACAGTAAAAATTACGTCTAGCAGTAAGTGCCGGATTATGCAAGAGATGGCGTTTCAATAAGTTAGATAAGGACAATGTACGTGTTTGACTGCAGAGACAGAAGGTATTGAAAGAAGTCATTTAGAAGTATCATTGAAATTGAACAGACTGTTTTATCGATCTCGTGCAAATTTTTCAGTTTCCGGCATTGTCTTAAGGCGATCCTAAACTGGAACCAAACTCCAAAAATGTCGCTGTTTTACCGACGATTTGTAAGTATGTATGCAATATTGATGTAATAGTGTATAGTGATGTGTTCATGTTTACTACCATATCGATATCTCATGCACACATCGTAACAAATTTTCAAGAACATACATCTTTTTTATTAGGCATCCAAGCCTAATTTTATAAACTCAACATTGTTTGCACATGTAATTCGTAGTTCCGGCTGGTATCATTTTGTACCAACAAACTGCCAAATTGTTGTACGAAGCAAATATTGGCACATGTGACAGCTCTAGACGCTATGTTGAACTAAGAAAA
>NW_012026855.1:1442486-1443120 GCF_000956235.1 Wasmannia auropunctata
TACCTCTTGTGCGTATTTTGAAAAACCTGTATTTCCGGTCCAGTTGAGGTACACACGATTTGAAGAGTGGTACAAACAGGCACTACTCGTGCTCTTTCGAACGACGCTTGTCGCTTTCGAATATCTCAAAGATTGTCGAAACTACCTCTTGTGCGTACTTTGAAAAATCTGTATTTCCGGTCCGGTTGAGGTACAAACGATTTCAAAGGTGGTACAAACGGGCGCTACTCGTGCTCTTTCGGACCACGTTTGTCGCTTTCGAATATCTCAAAGATTGTCGAAACTACCTCTTGTGCGTATTTTAAAAAACCTGTATTTCCGGTCCGGTTAAAGTACAAACGATTTGAAAGGTGTTATAAGAAAGTACAAACGATTTTCTTTCGAATGGCATAAGCGAAATTGAAAAATTATAGTTGGGCGCTGGTCATTTTTTTTCAACTTTTCTTTTTATCCTTTGAGGTACAAACGAAATAACAAACGGTACAAACAAGTACAAACGAAGTACAAACGCGCTGCACTAATAATTTTTTTTTCTATAAAGTTGGGTGCTAGGTTCACATCGGTGCAGTAATTTACATTATACAAGTATATCGCATAATCGATCTCTAAAATCGAGGATATACAGGGTGTCTCT
>NW_012026855.1:1443140-1443614 GCF_000956235.1 Wasmannia auropunctata
TGAGGTCAGCTATAAGAATATGTAATAAAAAATAGGGAATGCCATTTAAAAAAATTAAGGTGACTTTCAAATAATTCTTCAAGGTCAAACCAATAGTACCATCTTAGGGTCCTTTCCCTTCGAAACCAAACAACTTTTGTCTGAAAAATTTTTTTCTCTCGGGCTTGATTTTCGAGATATTCGACTGGATGGATTAAAATGGTCCACCCTGTATATGTATGGAATCTGTCTAGAATTGTTTCTTTCCGAATGTTTCTTTCCGATAACTCCCCAAAGTAATAGTTTTAGTTGTAAGTATTTCTTCTCTGATTGCTTTTATTTTGCTATTTTTTTTCTACAAATGTAACAATAAAACGAGCAAATGAGAGTCAAGTGCTGTTAGTGACACGCAAATTATCTCTTTAATAATGAAAATTATATAAATAAAATTTTACAGACGTTTCAACTCGTCTTTGAGTTATTATCAGTATCTTT
>NW_012026855.1:1443640-1448851 GCF_000956235.1 Wasmannia auropunctata
AAATTTTTTCTTAACTTTGCAAAATTCCACGGCCCGAAATAACAATCGCTCTAAAACGAGGTGTACAGTTTTCGAAAGAAAGAATCTTTTTCTTTAATTTGCTTTTTTGTTGAGCGTTGTACGATTTTTTTTTTTCACTGAGTTATTCAACTTTGAAGTAAAAATAACCTTTTTTACTTTGATGTAATTTTATTTATTTTAAATCTGTATATTTAAATGAATAATAAATTTGACTAATACTTTTGATGAAAATGTATTACTAGGAATAGTTTTCACTTCTAAATGCTATTATCTTTATAAAATTACAATATTGGATAAAGTTATAGCAAAAAATAAATTCCCAATACCTGTGTCCGGACTGTTTCATGACTGTAACTCGGTGAAAAATATTCAAGGTAGAGCAACTTCGTCAAAAATGATCGTAACAAGATTTTTAAAAAAGCATTTTACAGCTGAAAATCTCCACTTTTCAAATTAATACTTTAAAAAACGTCTAACTGAATTTTTTCGGAGTCACATAAATACAGATGAAGATGTGACAAATCCCAAAATTTTAGGATTTGTCACACCTCCATCTGTATCTATGCGACTCCGAAAAAACTCAGACGTTTTCTAAAGTAATTTGAAAAGTGGAAATTTCCAGCTGTAAAATGCTTCTTAAAAAATCTTGTCACGATCATTTTTGACGAAGTTACTCTATCTTGAAATTTTTTTCACCGAATTCACAAAAACGAGGTTCACAAAAACAGTTTTCAAACGAATGAATCTTTTTCTTTAATTTACTTTTTTGTTAAGCGTTGTATGATTTTTTTCACCGAGTTACTCAACATCGAAGCAAAAAAAGTCATTTTTATTTCAAAGTTGAACTCGGTGAAAAAAAATCGTACAACACTCAGCAAAAAAGCAAATTAAAGAAAAAGATTCATTCTTTCAAAAACTGTACATCTTGTTTTTGTGCGATTTTTATTTCGGGCCATAGAACTTTGCAAAGTTAAGAAATAATTTTGCGAATTATCATACCTCTATTTGTATCAGTGCGACTCCGAAGAAAGTTAGTTAATCGTTTTCTAAAGTATCAACTTGAAAAATGGAGATTTCAAGCTGCAAAATACTTTTTAAAAAATCTCGTTACGATAATTATTGATAAAGTTGCTCTATCTTAAATTTTTAGAAATTATCGATATATTAACGCATTGTCCGGACAATTAGTTTGACTGTACACAATTTTTTTTAGAATGAATAATCTTCCTATTTTAATTAATCATTCCTTTTAATTTCTTTGACTAATCATAAATAAAAGTCTTTATTTAAAATTGATTTAAAATGTTAATATGCAACGTGCATATTAAAAACCAGATATAAATAATTCTAAAAACACTGGAAAAACTATTTTCACTCAATAAAAAAAAATTGTGATGTGATGGAGCAATTTAAACATCGAATTCGGTTTCAGAGTGTCAAAATAGTAAGAATATCATGGTCTAATCTTCAGATCAAACATTAAATTTTTGTGTGTGCCTATGCTATAAATAAAATGAAAATTATTAAAAAATCAATGTCACATAAAATATAAAACATCTTATACAATATATCTTTCAATACTTTTAATAATATATTAAAATAATATATTATTTTACGATATAATGATTAGAATAATAAGATAATCCAATTGATAAAAATAAAACACATAATGAATTGTGAAATAAAGTATACAATTTTGAAATATTTAATATAATTAAAATATACTTACATATTTTTGTAATATACTTTCTTTACACTTTTTAATTCATTTTATTGCAAAAAATATTAAATTATTAAATATTAATTATAAGATTACATAAATTTTATAAATATTGTTTGTGAATGTCATAGCATAATTTATGGAAAAATAAAGTACAAAACAAAGTACAAAAAATATCAAGAAATTTCTATCACTATTGACTTTTCGATAACCTTATCTTAATGCTTCTATCTACAGAATGTGAAAAAATGGATTTGTATAAGAAAATATAGTAAAAGCAACTCTATCTAAAAAGTAAACATTACGCTGTATAATATTATATACAACTTCTAGTAGGCAAATTTTCTATTGTCATGATTTTAAAAATATTAAAAAACTGTTTTTCTTCTCTCTCTCTCTCTCTCTCCCTCTCCCTCTCCCTCTCCCTCTCTCTCTCTCTCTCTCTCTCTCTCTCTCTCTCTGGCATATGTGCTTGTGTGTGCACGAACATGCAGAATAGTTTGCGATTCGTATCCACTAATTACACAGTAATATTTCTAAAAAAAATTTTCATAATAAAATATTTTCTAATAAAATTCAAGTCAAAATAATTGAAATCATTATTTTGCGATGCTTAAAAAATAATTATTAATTCTTCTGTCAACAATTTTTGTTTAGACTATATATGATTTTTCAGATAGTGAATATTCAGGCAGCAAACGCATACATTGGATTCCTGATATTATTGCATTACAGTTCTGCAATAAAGCTAAAACACTAAATAAAGCATTTAATCGAAATGAATTTATTTAGAATAAAAATTGTTCATCAATCCAAGGATGGAAATCTGAAGCATCATAAAATTTGCATAAAAATTCAAAAAATTTTATGTTTAATGGATATGTATGGATATATTCGAAATGGACATATGGATATTGACAGAAGGATTAAATAAAATCCATCCAATCAGCGCTGTTTTTTAAATATATTTGTGACTCAGCCTGATACATAATGTGCATAGAAATTACATTACCAAAAATATGATTCAGACATATGTTCATCTAAAGAATGGCACAATTATTTAACTTATTCTTTATTATAAATGTCCTAAAAGAAAATGGTTTAGAATATTTCATTTTGTATTAAAGAATATCACTATTTAATTAATGGACACTGGTAATTGAGAAGCACTGTGTGTGTGTGTGTGTGTGTGTATGCGTATATTTGCGTGTACGTGTGTGCATGTGTATTTATATATATTTTATATATATATAAATATATATATATATATATATATTATATGTATATACATGTCTCATATTTCATTTATATCACAATTAATTCAGTAACATAAATATGATAAAGATTGATTTATTATCTCTTTTTCAATCTCTTTTTTAATTGTCAGGTACAAGGTATTTAAAAAAAAAGGTTCAAATCTTAAAAGGGAGATAATAGCCACTAAACTATATAAAAAATGTCAAATCACTATACTGCAAAATTAACTTTATCAAAGAAGCAATTTTCAAGCTGATAACATGAAACGACTTGCACTTCTTCATGGATTTGTATAACCTTTTAAATAAGAAATGATGTAAATAAAAAATGGATTTACTTACAAAATATATATATATATATATATATGTATAGGATGTTTCTTAAGTGTACAAGATTTAAGGGAATATTCCTTAAAGCTTTTTTTAATAAATATATGAGTGGGCTATCTACTATGTTGAATATTTTTTTCTGAACATTGTATATAAGTGCATATGCGTGCATGAATGTGTATGCGTATGTGCGTAACTGTGTATGAGTACGTGCGTATGTATGTATGCGTATATATCTACTTACATATATGTTCGTACGTGTGTATGTATACTATTCACAAACAAGTATTTACAGTCAGTGGCACAAAAGCATGTTATTCATAATTCTGTTAATAGATGTCGTATGAGTAAAATTTTTATGTTAATATTTGTAATACATTAAGCTAAAATCCTTTGAAAGTTACATTTCAGTTCGGTTTAGTTATTGTGTTATAACTGGATGAAACAATAAATACAGGGTACATAAAATGACATTTTTACAAAACACTGATTTTTACAATCTTTTCATGTTAACACGATTGAAAATGTATGGAATGCTATAAAAATCTAGATAAAGAAAAAGCGTGTCTTTACTCTAAAGAAATTATTGTATCAATTACGTTCGATTTGGAAGTTCATGATCTGGAGTTTCCGAGACTTTTACAAAAAACCTTGTAAAAATGTCTCGATATTTCCAAGTCTTAATCGACAACGGAGGGAACTAGATGTATTAAATATAAATGCATCGAAGCGTATATAATATACTTCAAAATCATACAATAATTTTTTTAAAATCTTTTCTTTCTCAAGAGAAATAGATAACACGCTCTTGTGCCATTGACTGTATATGATAATAGATATATATTTTAAATAAGAAAAATTAGGAAAATATAAATTCAAAAGTTCTCACAAAAAAATATATAAACATTAATATCTAAGGGCGTCTCAGGGCGTCTTCACTATGCAATGGACTTAAACGCGTGAATTTTGAGCAGATGATCATCTTTAAACACTTCCCATAGACTACTGTAATCTGAACATTTCTGATATTAGAATTTTTATCTCTAAATAATTTCAAATATCTGTCATTAACAGATTGGTCAGTACTGTAATACAGTAAATCGGGACGCCTTAGTATTAATCTCTTTCCTTCGAAAACAACAATTACTCCGCGGGAGTAATTTTCAAAGATTGAGTATGGAGCAACAAAATTGAGTTAAATTAAAACATCAAGCAACAAAATCAGATATCGAAAGAGTGATGGCAGAAAGTTTTTTCGCCCATTTTTTGGACCTCAAATTTTAAACTTTTTTTATGCCAAATACAATAGTATTTTATAATGTAACATTAATCCTAGAGAAATTTTAAGATGAGCATAGGTACGGTTCCGGAGATATAAAGGGGTGAAAGTAATGGTTTCTCATAACCCATGAAAGTACACGAAACTCTTGAAGTGTCCATACCAAGGAATAAAATATATATTTAATGAAATAAAACATATCGTTTCTTATGGATTTTTTTATGCCGGATTCAAAAAGAAACTTCAGTCACGTATTTATCCTTATGCAATATATCTTGACTGGAAATCATCACTTTTACCCCCTTGTATCTCTGGAACCGTGCTCATCTTGAAATTTTACTGAGATTAATGTTTCATCTAATAGTACTATTTGCCATAAAAAAAAGTTTGAAATTCGAAGTCCAAAAAATAAGCGAAATTTGCTATCACTCTTTTGTTGAATTTGCAAGTTTAAAATACTGATGCGGAATAATTAAGGATTATCGAAGGTTAAAAATGGAGCAACAAGATCAAAATATCAAACAACAAAATTAAAAAGATCTAATCCATCGAGATTTAATAAAAAAAAGTTCTTCAAACAGTTTCTTTGGGGTCAAGAATCATAA
>NW_012026855.1:1448901-1449351 GCF_000956235.1 Wasmannia auropunctata
ACAAAATAAGTATACAAACTTTTTTAATACACAAAAAGTGAAAAATAACGTTTTTTAAAACGTTTCTTTTTATTTTCAAAAAATATGTAGAAAGTAAGCATTTACGACATATAATTAGTCTGCAATTTTGTTTAATAATAATTTTGAATCGTAACCACCGCCCCATGGATACTTTACGCCAGTCGGCGAGTTGCGAGCATCTGAGATTTTTGGATCTCAATAACGACTGAACCGATCAATTTCTAAGTAGGCCCAATCGATAGTTTGAGTTTGAATTATATAATAAAAGTGTTTTTATTTTTCTTCTACGTGCCCTACGAGCGGAGATATAAATCATCAAATTCCAATTTTTGAAATTTTATTTTAAGAAACGTTATTATTATCGTCGTCGTTTTTGTACAGTTACAATTTCTGTCACAAGAGGAGATCGGAAGAGCACACGTCTGAACT
>NW_012026855.1:1449401-1455821 GCF_000956235.1 Wasmannia auropunctata
TATGCATTTCATGTGCTCTCGGCCTAAAGAAAATATAAAATTTAAATATTGCAACATATAACGGAAATATCTATAACGCGCGCGTATGTGTAGACAAAAGGTATAATTAAAAAAATATTGATAAGCAGATATTTTGAGGCTAGAAAATTATATATATATATATATATATATATATATATATAAAATACACACATTATAAGTTAAAACAGATATAATCCAATTTGAATAATTATTCCATATATATTTAATATGATAATAGGTGAAAGGAAGACATACAAAATTAGCAGAACAGCATAGACATATGAAAACAATAACTATGCATGATTAGTTCACAAGAGCATTAGCTGTAAGAATCATCAGTCTCATTTATTTCAAATCATAAAATGTCTTCCCTCTGAATTCACCTAAATAAAAAAATATACAAAATCCAAAGAGATCTTCTTTAAAAATGCATTTGACACACAGAGTTGACACTTTATCGTTATTTCATTCAATCAGCTGTGCACAGTGCACACTTAGGATGCAATTTCACCTTTGAGTATATAGTACATGAAGGTGGAATGCCTTTGTTCTCTGGGACTTTTTAGAGTCCCTCTAGTTAGAGTCCTAGAAAACAGAGATACGACATTGAAGGGTATGGTCTGATTGGCTGTCTAAATCATGACAAAGCACCAATCAAATGATCAAAGCGCCATTTTAATTCACTATTGCACCTAATGCATCAAGATACAGCTTTGTAAAGTATATACATATAAATTATATAGAGAAAAATTAAGACAATACAAAGTGTTGAAATGTAATAAAAAGTTATTATTATGGTGTATTTCTTTTTGCATCAACTGTCATCAGCTTATAAGGTTAGGAGTACTTTACTGAATTAAAATGGCGGTTGCTACCTAACCTAACTGACGCCGTGTCGCATCTCTGTATTCTAGGACTCTACCTCGACGTGAAAAGGGGGCGTGGTTTCGAAGTTTTGAGCACACCATGTAATGTTTCCACCATGCATTAAAGAAAAGAAGAAGAAGAATACTTCATGATCTCGACTGATGACATTTCAAAATGCCGATCTCGGCACTGGACGTAAGAACGGTAAAACTAATTACCACCACGCAAATAATAACGTCCGTGTACGCTGTGGTGAAAGAATTGATAGAGAATGCAATCGACGCCGGTGCGGACAGTATCGAGATTAACGTTGTATGTGACAATCAATATAATATATTCAATACTTGCATGGTATTTTTTTAAACAAGTGCGTTATATTTTATATGTGCATCTTTTCTGTCTTTTTAGATAGACAACGGTACATCTTTAATAGAAGTAAAGGACAATGGTTATGGCATATCTAAGGAAGATGCGCCATACATGGCCTTACCTTCCTATACGTCTAAAATATCAAATTTTGAAGACTTAGGTAGTGCTTGCATATTCAATCTACTATGTTTTAGTTGGCCTAGATGTGTTTTAGACTATACTGTATACATAATATTGATGATCATATACAATATTGTATACAATGTAGTCATAATCTAAAAAATGAAGTAAATTTTTATGTCTTTATTCTTATCATTTCCAGATGTGTTACAAACATTTGGATTCAGAGGAGAGGCGCTTAGTGCAGTGTGTGCAGTAGCAGAAGTTACCATTGTGACAAAAACAGAGGAGGATAATGTTGGAACTTCATATACAATGAATTATGATGGACAAATTGTAAACTGTGAATCTTGCCATAGAAGTACCGGTAAAAATGTATTTTTTTAGTTCTGTAAGACATGATAATATACATATGTAACATGTGACAACATATGTATGTGATTATAATTATATTTCATATTCTTAAAAGATATACTTATTTATTGTATATTAGGTACTACAGTACAAGTAAGAAATTTATTTAAGCAAGTACCTGTGAGAAGACAAATAATTACAAATGTGAAAAAAACAAATCAAACAATTAAATTAGTGGAGACTCTGATACAATGCTTTGGGATATGTAAACCAAGCATACGAATTCAATTTAGAGTGAATAATAATGTTATGTTTACAAAACCAAGTCTAAATAATATCAAAGAAGCTGTGAATCATGTACTTGGCAGAAGCATTATGTCTAACATGGAATGGATTGAGTTTAAGAATGCAGAGGTAGGTACATTCTTGATCATTCGAAAAATCATCAGCATCTATCTAATGTCCCTTTTTACTCAAGTTGATTAACTTTAATCTTGATTTAATTTATTTTTTTCTACTTTTAGTTCTAAAAATTAGAAAAAAGTATAAATTAAATTAAGATCAAAGTTAATCTACATTTAAAATAAATAAATTGGATTTTTGAAATATATATTGATAAAAATAGATATAAGAAAGATATGTCTAATTACAATTGGCAAATCTTCCATGATTTACATTTTGATAATTTTTCAGCTTACTCTACAATTAATGTTGCCTTCAAAAAAGATACAGGATTTATCAGAAATTTCTCATGCCAATTTACACTATATTTTTATAAACAATAGGCCTATTAGGCATAAAGATCTTGAAAAGGTATATCTTGTGTATACATTATATTATATTTAAATTCCGAAGTAAAGACTGAATGTTTTTACAATATTTTTTAAATCGTATTACACATATATTATAAATAATTTAATCTTTGTGATGTTTATTATAAAATGGTAAAAAAATGTACTTTTATATATTTAGCTAATAAATAGTCTGATATTAGAACATTTTGAACAAGAGTCATATAAAAAGAAAATGATATTTCTTGTGTGCCTTACTTTGAGTCCAATGGATATTGATGTTAATCTAGAACCAAATAAAGATACAATTTTTTTCAAAGATCAGGTAAGATTAGAAATAAAAAATATTTTTTCATAAAGTAATTGTAACGATTATTAATGTAAATTATATTAAATTCTATGATTATTAAATTATATAAAATATGTTAAATGAATATTAGTCTCCATTTCAAAGTTTTAAAAAATGTAAAATGTTAAATACTTATGCATATATATATATATATATATATATTTTACAAATTATATATTTAACATTGTAGAGTAAAGTCCTTAATGCTGTAGATAAATGTATAAGAAAATTTTATGGACTTAAGTCTATGGAGATTGCTGAACAAAACGTGTCTAACGACACGTCTGTCTGTTATGAGGATTATACATCTAGTTTGAATGAAAGTGTTGCTGACATTGAAGTGCCTGCATGTAAAAAACGAAAAATACATGCTCAGGAGAGAGTTGTTCAAGAAGATATCAAAGAGAAGTCATTAGTTAGTAATAACAGTAATGGATATAGAAAATCTCCTCAAAATGAGGAACAGAATAATAATCAGAATCATGAACAGAAACATTATGGAAATGCATTGACTCTAACAACCCACGTACCACCACCTAATTTGAGTGATTCTGATTCAAATGATACTTTTCCTACAATTTCGATTAAAAAAAAGGAATTAGTGTATAGAATGTAATTAATCAATACATAAATTTTAAAATGTTCTTGATTTTTTTATATTAAGTACGTCAATGTCATAATTTTACTTAAAGATTACAGATAAATATAAATATAAATTACAGAGCAGAAGAAAGATTAACTTTAAGCCAACTACCTGTAGTAGACCTTGGTGAAGATTTTGACTTGTTAGAAGAAATTGGAAATTGTAATATTTCCATGAACAAGAACGAAAATAAAGGAATGGACGTCCAAGAAAAAAAGGAAGTTACATTGGAGGCATGGAGTAAGGGACATGTTACAGGACTTAAGGTGAAATTCTAATGAAATTTTAAAACATTAATTTTCCCTAATTTAATTTTTCTTAAAATTATTGTACAATTAATATTATTGTTAAATATAACAGGGTGGTACAGATATAAAATTGGATATTGCCATTGATAAATCAAATGATAACTTCAATAATAAAAATGATGAAATTATTCTGGAATCAAATAGAGCACATGTGGATCATAAAGATCTTAAATTTTTAAAATACGTTAGATTACAAGGTATATAATTGTGTCATTATCGAAATTCTTTACATATTATACTCTCATAATAGTTTATAAATATAATAATATTAATGGAATATTAAAATATAATAATATAATATAATAATATAGTTATTATTTATAAAAATGCATGTAGTAGATAAAATCTATATCTAAAACATTAAAGTTACAATATTTAATAACTATCTTGCATTTAGTTGCAAAGGAAAATCCTTCATTAACAGCAGCCCAAACTGCAAGAAAAATTACCGACTTCTGGAAGCAACTGTCGTCCGAAGAACGTGGTTATTACCGTGATATTACAAAGAAAGAAGAAAAGGAACATTGGAGACGTAATAAAGCCGAGGAAAAAGTCGATGCGGACGAAGTAGGCTTAGGGAAAAATAAGAACAGACTGTTACAGCTGTTTGAGAAAATGAAAAATACGAGGAACGAGAAGACAGAAAAATTAAATATGAGGACGATAGTACCTTGGATCATCGACAGAGCTAAGATAATTACAAGGTTAAGCCTTAAACAATAACTTAAGATTGTTTATCATATATTTTACGTACTGATGCATTTTATTAATTAATCTGCAGATCAGGTTTTGACAGTGAGCATATAATAGGCCAATTGACATCTAACTTATGGGTTGCAACAATTTGCGAACAGATATGGATCGTAGATATTGCTGGTCTAATCGAAGGTTTGAAAGTTACCGATGTCGTAGATAAGGTATTTATTAAGTACTCAATGTTTTCTACGAAAATCATACTGTACAAAATGTATATAAAATATTTTCTCTTTTCTTATGAGCACTATTCAATTTTGCAGATCGATGCCAAGAGGATTGAACATCTTCTCAAGCAGTGGTTAATGGAACGAGATGATATGTCAGTAATGCATTCTATATACGAATTTCCGAAAAAAGTATAGATACTCGTATTATTATTGCAATTGTAAGATATTCTTTTAAGTTGTTTTTTAACATTTTAACGTCACATTTTATGTACAATATGTTTAATAAGTAAAATTTTGAATTTTAATTAAGGTAAAAATATGTATTAGGTTGTTTCATAAGTTCTTGGGATTTTTTAGAACTTTCTTTATTTACAATAATTAAACGAAACTTCTTACTCCTTCGTCGGACTAGTTGTTATCGCATTGGGATAAGTTGTTAATAAGAAATAAGAGTTAACCTTTAACGAAATATTTCATTTTTTAATAAAATAATACAATTTTATAATTTATTTATTAATTTTCTATTATCGCACATTTATACGCTAATTTTCTTCTTGCGGTAAAAGACCAAAATAGATCGAGGAACATTTTAAAAAATATTTATGACTTTTTCTTGTTTCTCATTAAAAACTAACGTTACTTTTTTGATAATGAAGTATGCAGTGTCGAATATGTTCTTTTTCGATCTTCATTTGGAGTCAAATTAAAAATATATTTTGTTAACAACTTCTAATATCTATTTCTACTGACGTAGATTAACTTTAATCCAGGTTTAACTTACTTTGTATCTTTTTCTACTTTTAAGAATTAGAAAAAGATAAAAAGTAAATAAAACCGTGATTAAAGTTAATCTACATTGGTAGAAATGGACATAAGCTATCATAAATATATTTGAACAAATATATATTTGAAGCAGGTTAGATAATTATAAATGCAAAAAAAAAGAATGCCTTAAAAGATTACACGTTTTGCGTTTTAACGCCATATAAATTTAACCTCAGGAACTTATAGAACACCTAATATAATCTTACACAATCCTACACAACAGATAATGAAATATGTACAAATGATTAATAAACTAAAAATCACAAAAGTAAGTTGTATCAAACGTTTTTTTAGGCTTTCGTTCTTATTATTATTCTTATTATAGGTTCTTTATTTACAATCGAAAGATATTATTAAAATCGACAGTTTAATGGTAGCGTGGCTGTTAAAATTTAAACAATTAGCTCGTAATATATTAATTTTATGATTCATTTTTAGACCAATGTTTTTTAAATCCGTACATACGTATATTTACAACATTACAACTTAATATTGCGAATATTTAATTTTATTTAAAACTGCATTTTTATAATTATCATTTATGTTTGACTATAAAAATAATTATAGAAAAAGAAATTGTAATTTTGCGACAATTTGTATGAGATATTATAGTTTTATAAATATACAAACTTATTTATAAAGCGTTTATACACTTCTCAACAAAATTAAAGCATCACTTACTCTACCCTCCAAAAATAAACAAAAGAGCAAAATTCAAGAGAGTGTAACTTCGTCAAAAAGGATCGTATCGAGATATTCAAAAAAGCATTTTACAGCTTGAAATCTCTACTTTTCAAATCGGTACTTTAGAAAACGACTTTTATCCTACTGATTTTTCATGGAATTACAC
>NW_012026855.1:1455871-1456355 GCF_000956235.1 Wasmannia auropunctata
TAAAATGATTATTTTCAAAAATTTTCAAAAAATTTTTAAAATATTCTAAAAAAATATTATTAACGTAAGTAAATAGAAATAATTTTACTGTAAAACTTTTGTATAAAACATTTTTTGATATCTTGAATAGTTTTCGAAATATAACAAAAAAAATTAAAATTAAAAGTTAATTAAGTTTAACTTTAAAGGGTAATTTTAAAATTTTTATTGCGTTTTTCCATCGCAACTGATAGTTTGTAAATTCATCTGTTTACCTAACCTAAGTGCACAAAATTTCATTAAAATCATAACTTAACACTTTTGTTATAAAACTAATTGTATATTCATTCATATCGGTTGAAAAATGTTTTTTCATTTATGACAAAACATAATCATTTCCACACTACCTTGCGGTATATAGCACGGTTTGTTTATAGTGGTTTCTCCAATAGACCTAATACATTCTCATTTTTTAATACATGAGTTATTCAAAATGCTGTCCTCG
>NW_012026855.1:1456405-1457678 GCF_000956235.1 Wasmannia auropunctata
CGAGCTGTTAAAGAAGAAACAAAAAAACGAGTTCAAAATCAATTTAACGAAAGAGTTGGCATACAAGTTGACATTGTTAAGCAAGGAACGGGAACAACAAACGAAGGCAACACATCGAGAAGATTTTTCGGAAATCCCTCTGTAACAGCTGAAATTACTCAAATTGATGAAACACTTATAAAAAGACTGGCTGTAATATTGGAAACAATTTGTTGTAATTTTGAAATTGACGCAGAAAAATTTGGAATCTACGCACGAGAAACAGCTAATTTAGCTATTTCGTTATACCCCTAGTATTGTAGCGGTACGCTTACAATTATGCACGCGCGTTTGGCCCGCGCGCCGAGTCCGCGCGCGCCCGCCATGTGACGAGAGTGGTGCGCGGCGCCGCCGCTAGGCGCCGCAGGCGCCACGACAAATCTCGTAAGAAAGAAACACCCACGCCCGGTATATGTATGACTCCGTGGGAGGTCCTCAGCCTGTTCCTCGCTTCAGGGTAATGTGCGCTTACATAGTAGGCCGTTATCCTGAAGCATAAGCAAGTACTTTGTACCCACGGAGCGTGCTCTACGGGCCTCAGACGTTGAGGGGAAGCGGAAGTTCCGGCCCCTCAACCCTGAGCGAGCTCAGGGCCTCCGTATCTCCGGCGCCTCGTCGAATCGCCCACCCAGGGCTAGTCTCGCCGCATCGCAAGGGACAGCCAGCAACACGCCGCGAGCAAAGAAGAGGGGGCCGCCTGTTACCCCCGGGGCACCCGAACGCCGAACCTCGCCGAGGAAGGCGGCAGCAACTCCCGACGGTCACGAGCGACGCCTGGACCGGGGGCCGCCTGTTTCCCCCGGGGCACCCGACCGCCGGACCTCGCCAAGGAAGGCGGCAGCAGTTTCCGACGGTCACGAGCGAGGCCTGGACCCCGGGATCTCACTCCGCCTGTGGCGCCTGATTGCGCTGCAGCTGCCAGACCGGGAGCGATCGCCAACAGATCCGCGGGCACGGCCGACCGTCGACCGGGCCAGACGGAGGACGTCGTCGGTCCGCCGAGCCCTCCGCTAAGGACGCCGACACGGCCGCGAACTCCCGGACGCCCAGGGAGTCCTGTCATCCGACTCCCGCACACGCCGACGAGGCCGCGAACTCCCGGACGCCCAAGGAGTCCGGTTGACCGACTCCCTTGCATGCCCGGTCACTCACCGTCCGCACCGGCTCCGGCGGCTAAACGCAACCGGCCCTCGGAGTCCTCCGGGCGGTTTGAGGAGGTGCTGCGTCGCATCAC
>NW_012026855.1:1457728-1466491 GCF_000956235.1 Wasmannia auropunctata
GACGTGTGCTCTTCCGATCTTCGAATGCAGCCTGTAAGTCTAATTAGAACGTCATATTTATTAGTTTTTTTCTGGATTCTTTTTGTTAAATCTAAAATGTTACTTTGTAACTATTCTCAAGTGGCGCGTAATGTTTGTTTTAAAATAATAGAACGATTCTTTAGCGCATTAGACACTATGAGCAAAAACATGGTTGAGCATCGCTGCTCGAACGCTGTCGCGCGGCAGCTGTCTCCTTACTCCTAGGTCCGTCTAGTAGCTTCAGCGTCATAATTCGTTTTAATTATAAATATCAATATTAAATTAAATCAGTTATTATAAAATTAAGAAAAAGTAACAACTTATCCTACTAACTTGCAATTTTATAACTATGATTATGGATAAAAAAATAAATATATTTAAAGCAATTAATACAAGCCGAAATTATAAATTATAAAATAGAATTTTTAAAGAAATATACATATAAATTATAACATAATAAACAGATACAAAAATATAATAATTAATATGATAGTAATTTTAAATTGAATTTAAATTGAAAGCAATTAAGCTCTCAAAAATAAATCAGAGATAATGCACAAAATAATGCCAATGCAATGCCGACACGAATATTAGTATAATAATTTTTATCGTTACAACATCTAGTCAATAATATCTAGCCACATACAAACTGTGTGCCGCACTTTTTGTCGGTCTTATAACACATCTTTACATGAAGCCGGAATCTACTGCAACGAATTAAATTGACAAGCAATTTAATATTTTTGATACTGACAAGCTCTATAAAAATCCTCTTCAAACATAATATAATATAATAGTGTTTTAATCTCTTGTTATTTCAAAAAATAAAAAATATTTATTATATTTTAGAAAATATGCAATGATTATTAACAGTGATCATGTTTCCAATAACGCCAAATTTTTTATGTAGCTGTGTTAAGCCTCATCTACATAAGTCGCAACACGAAAACGCAAACGCGGAGAAAAAAAACATTTAAAAAAAGAAAAAAAAGACAAACATCATCTTGCGTCCGCGTTTACGTTTTGCGTGTTGCGACTTATACAGGGGCTTTATGTATCAGTCTAGAGGTATATCGAATGTAAAAAGTTGTAACAACTAATTTTTTCAATATTTCAAAAAAATTTATTTATAAATAAAATTAAAATGTAGATGATAAAAAATACTAAATAATAATAAATGATCTTATTTTGAATAAAAAATTTGCTAAGATATTAATGAATCTTTATGTAGAAAGCATAAAATAATAAATAATAAATCTCATAAAAAGTATAATAAATACTTTCACAATTGCACACGCACGCACGCACGCACGCACGCACGCAACGCACGCACGCACGCACGCACGCACGCACGCACGCAACGCACGCACGCACGCAGCACGCACGCACGCACGCACGCACGCACGCACGCACGCACGCACGCACGCACGCACGCACGCACGCACGCACGCACGCACGCACGCACGCACGCACGCACGCACGCACGCACGCACGCACGCACGCACACGCACACACGCACACACGCGCACACAAAATAATTTATTTATTTATTCATTACATATCTAAATTCCTATTTTCATTCAAAGCAAGGTTTATCTCTCATTGTAGTATATTTTCGAAATCGAATAGTTCGAGAATTTCGAATCAACAATGGTTCGATTTCGAATCGATCGCCTAATGTAATGTTAATCTGGGAAAATTTGATTCAGATTCGATTCGATTCGATTCGACTTCGAACATGTTATAAAAATTTGATTCGATTCGATTCAATCACGCAAAGGCTTGATTCGCACACCTCTATTTTCCATGTAAAACAAGATCCGTCACTCTGCGTTTCACATAAAGCAAAATTCGCAAAAACAATTTTAAATTGATAACTTTCTGCGTAAAATTGAAATCCACCATTTATTTCATGCTATAATTTCCATGTTATAATTCCCAAACAGAACTATAATTTACCTTAAGTTTCATATTCTATGTTCAAATTTATAAGAAAACTTTTCTAGAAATTTTGCATAAAAATATCTCAAAAATTGTGCACAGTCTGTCCAAAAAAATTATGGACTAAAACTGTAAAAAAAAATTAATATATTGATAACGTTATTTTGTTTTATTCAAAGTTTTTAATTTTATTATTATCAAAACATTTTTCATATTGCTTTAACTAATGAATGACAAACTTTTAAAATTGCTTTTTCGAAAGTTGATTGAATACATATATCACCATGACTTGAATGTCTAAAATATATATCATTATAGCAAATTTCTCATTAAAAGTTTGATAAAAAGAAGTAATAGCATAGTGTTTAAGGTAAATAAGATCACCGATTAAAGATATTTACTTTTTAATTAAAAAATTGCGGTATGTCTAGATTTGCAGATAAATCATAAAAATCATTTGTTGGCTGCCGACATTCAAGTTTTGTACAACATAATCTGCGATAGATATTTAAAAATGCTCAAATAGTAATAATCAGTATCAATACAATTCTCTGAAATAAGTTATTATTAAACAATTTACTTAAAATTGTAAAAATATTATATTATATATCTAATTGCCTTGATTCTTGATTTAAAAAATAAACTAGATAATATTTATTCGCATTAGAATGCTTAATTATTCATTTTTCAGGATGAAATTTGAAGAAAAACATGTTATTTCGACATTACATAACAATTAAACAATCGGATTAATAAAGTTTTGATCATTCCAGATCATTGTAGTGAGACCCTTGTAATGTTTTACAAAAACAATTTTTTATTCATTGACAAAAGTTTACAGCAAAAATCAAGCACAAATATTTTTTTAATTAAAATTAGTAAAAACATAATCATCGATCAATTTTATGTCAACCTAATTTTTACGTCAATAGTACACAATTATATTTGTGTACATCCTTTCACACTTTTTCCACAATGTCTTCGAATTTTAATATCTGATTACATGAATAAATGTAAATGTGTACTTATTTTACATAAATATGTACTTATTATTCAAGTCTTTTTGATCTTTGTTGAATTATTTTTGTATCATGTAAAAATTTTATTATGTGGACCAAATAATTGCCAATAGGTGTAAGATTAAAGCAGCCTTTTAAATGTTTCTTTGATAGTTTTCCAAAGTTTAAAGAAAAATTAGATATGGCTTATTTACTTCATTTGATGACATGGTATTTGATAACAACGTCCACTATATTAATAGCACATGTAATATTTTTCGAATGTACTGATCATATCTTTTATAAAAATTCAAACAATTAGTATACTTAGTAGTTATAAAATAATTCTTGATAAATATAAATGTACCCACGACATATAGCAATTGTATAAATGCTAAATCTAGTTATTAACTTTTTTGAATAGACTGTGTATATATAATTAACAATTACAATAAAGTCAAAGTCAATACCGTAACATCTACGACATGCACGAAGCTTAAAATTTAAGCTAAAAAATCTAGTAAAAAATTTTTTTATATAATTTAACAAAAGAAAACGGTTTATACGATCTTGTATTTCTGAAACAATATTTGCTAAAATCTCATATCTTTAATCATTTATCATTCAAAAATATTCATATTTCTATTTCAGAAAATTACCAAATTAAATCAATTAAGTAATTAAATAAAATATTATTTTTTACCAAACAGTATATAGGTTGTACACTCGTGGACAATGAGGTTGCGACACTTTTTTTTACGAACGCGTAGTTTTTAACATTCTAATAATGTTTCTCGAATAATATTGAATAAATGTAATTTGATCATAGTACCAACATTTGGTACAGTATCATTTTAATTATATACATATAACATGTTTGTGAGTTTACGCATTCGTAAATTCAATGAAAAAAGTGTGGCAACCTCATTATCCAGGACTGTACAGTTTTATTTATAAACAGTACTAAAAAATTCGTGATATACATATAATAAATTGATATAAGTGATATAATTAATTTTATGATTAATGTATCAAATCATTTTCATAACAAGAAGTTAGATACTATTTTTTCTTATTATCATCTGCAATAAACAATCAAAGCTATGTAAAATTAAAATTTAATTTAATCAATGCTATATTAGATAATAGATCAGGTAAAAATAAAAACCCTATAAAGTTTCTATAAATTTTTTTTCTACAACGCACCAGCGAGACATTTATTTCCAAAGATAAAAGCAGATGTAATTTGCAAAATGAAAAATTTCATTTACATGCTAGTTATAAAAATATTAGAAGTTAAATAAAATATTTATTTAAAAAAGATACATAAATTACATATTGCAAATTGAATAATTTTTTAAAAGCAACTATATGTTTTATTTATTTATACACCAATTAAAATCATCCCATATTCTATATATAAAAATATGAAGGTACAGGTTATCAAAAATTGAATAATTTACGACATATTTTAAATTTCGTCATTAGGAAATGACAAAATAAAATATAAAATATCTCGTAAACTACTGATTTTTAATAACTCGATTTACTTTAATACTTTTATATGTAGACTAGAATAAAATGTAAAAACAATTCTATTTTTAAAAAAGATGATAACTTATGTAACATTAAAAAATCAATTTTTTCGACAATTGATTTTATCATTATTTGTCTTCCTCCAGATCATACTTTTAACTAAAAATTTTTTTTTTGTAAAATATAAACCTTTCTTTTACAATATTTGACTGTTAAGGTTAAAATAAATCCTGTATATTTTTTATTATTAAAATTATTGTTATCATTTTAGATTGGATACAAAAGAGTCATTATTAGGTCATATTTGATTCCTCAGATAATGATTATTTAGTTTACAATGACGAAGATTGGATTCTCGACGTTAAAACAATTACAATTCTGAACTGAAACTGAAATGACTAAATAAAGCATTTTATATTTTATTAAAGTAATTTTTATTTATTTAAAATAAAAAATCTCTAAACATTGCTTCAGTTTTTCATATTTGCAAGAAATTAATAGTAAATACGCATGCAGTATGTTGAACAGTAATGTTCAATTTAACAAGGTTTCTATTAAAAACATAAAAGTGAAAACGTTTTTTAATACAGATTACTTTTATGAGTTGGTACTATATTTATAACAAAATTCAGTTCAATAAATCATTTAATTTGTTAATTTCTTTTGCTCTATATCTTCAATATAAAAACTAAAAGAAATAGTTATTTATGATAAAAATTTTTTATAAAAAAATTAAAGTAAATTTATTAAAAAATATGTTGTTAGAATGGAGGAGATCGTTTTGTTTATCTAAACGATTGCTTATAGCTTCGTTTGTATGTACATGACATTATTACACACAATTGCACAAACAATTGCATTGCACACAACGCTTTGGACCATATATTGGCACACAGCAAGTTGCAAACACAATGTTGCACATATAAAATAAGAAAATCATGTTACCACTTTGTACACAAATCGTTGCTGATCAATTAATAAAATAATTTCTTTACTTCTTTAGATGCTTTAGTATAACTCTTTGTCACAGCGCTGTGTGAACAAAAAAGTAATATAAAAAGCATCTAAAATAATTTTATTAATGTCAATGTTTTGTGTACAAAATGTTAACATGATTTTCTTATTTTATGTGTGCAACATGATTGTGTATATAATGTTGTGTGGAGTATTATGTGGGTAATACGCTGTGTACAATATGGTCATATGTGCAAATGTTGTGTACAATATTGTTGCGTATGCAATGCATTATGTGCAATACGGTTGTGTGTATAACAAACGAAACTGTAGGCAAACAAAGTTTTCCATTCTTCAAAAATAATATTACTAAAAAAATTAAGTTTACTACAAAAGAGATAAAAAAATTTTTTACATTGAAAAGAAAATTATTGAAATAATCAAATAACACTTTTTTTTNTTTTTTTTTTTTAAGTTTGAACTTCTTGTATAATTCATCTTACTTTTTCTTTCTTTACATTAAAAAAAAAGAGAAAAAAAAGGTCAAATATGCAAAAAGCATATTAAAAAAACAAGCCCATAATTGGTAAAAAGAATATACATACAGAAATGTTATCAAATATTGGTTATTGTTTTCATTTCATAACCTTTAAAATTCCATCCTTTTTTAAGATGTAACAATTTTTATTTCTATACTTTTTTTATTTTTCTTTTAATTCACTTTTGATGACTGATAGAATAATGTTTACCTTTTTTTACAAAGTGCTGTTTGTTTCCTGCTTTTTGATTTTTATTTCTTGCCTTTTTTCCTCTTTGCGACTGTTTTTTCGAATCGTGTTTCTTGTCATGTGTTTCCTGTCTCTTCCGAAGTTCGTCAACATTTATCCCGGGCAAAAATGAAAGATCAGGATATAAGAGGCAAAAAGGCAAGAGTGGTAAAAAGTGGTAAAAAGCAAGAAACAAGATGCAAAGAGCATATTGTAGATCAACTCATTCATGATAATAATTTATGTTTTTCAAATTGTATCACTTCTGAAGCAAGGATGTGATATATACAAAATATTTCCTATATAAACGTATCTATTATTATAAAAGTACTTATGTATTATACACATAAATACTTTTATAATAATAGACACATATCTACAGACTATCCCACGAAACTTTCTATGCCAATATATGTATTCTGTGAGAATAAAAGAACAAATGTTACATATAAATTTAAATTCATAGAAATTTCATTTGAGAATTACAACAAAAATATACTTGAAAATGTTTGATAAATGTTAATGCATGTACTCTTCTGTTAATAAATTTTCATTATTTCTTTCTTCCTACAAAGTTTGAACATTTCCCTAAACAAAAATTATAGATAAATTTTAATAAAAAGTTATATAATATATAGAAGTTATATTGATAGTTTCTAGAGTATTACCTTCCATAATCTTGAGTAATACACGGTTTGCATAGAGATTAGATAAATATCAATAAATTCATTCTCATTATATTAACAATAAAAGCAAATAATAGATTTGCTTTTATTGTTAATATAATAAGAATGAATTTATTGATATTTAAAAGCAAATCTATTATTTGCTTTTATTTTATATTATTTAATTTTGCATTACAACTACATATTAAATAAATCTTCTATCTATATAACATTTCTTCATTATTTCTATCTATAATATATTCCCGCAATTCGGTCATTAAAATCTTGTTGACATCTTATATACACCACGCGCTAGTACCTCATTTTATATTATAACTCTAAAAAAGTGATTTTATAAAAAATATTGTACTAATAAAAATTTTACAATTTTAGAAAAATGATACGATACGTGCAACATGCTTTTTATGCTATACGGATTTTTCATAATATAATCCTCCTAACTTTTATATTTTACATATAAAAATATTAATTATATAAGCACAAAAAATTTAATGTTTAATCTAAAAATTAGACCATGATATTCTTATTACTTTGACGATCTGAAACTGAATTCGATATTCAAATTGCTCCATTACGTCATACTATTTTTTTATCAACGTAAAATAGCTTGATTTTTTAGAAACATTTATAGCCTGATTTTTAATATGAAAGCTGGTAGGTTAAAAATGACTGTATCACATAATTTAAATTCATAGCATAAAAGATGTTTGAAAGCATATTTACATGTACAACTATTTATAAGCATAAAAATCTAATATATATATAAATGAATGTTTGTTTGTTTGTCCCGTATGCGTTCGTAAACCATTCATCCAATTACGATGAAACTTTGGCGAGTTGTTCACACGCCCGTCAAGGTTTCAATGATTCGTTCGGGTCGCTACAATCGCTACAAGTGTGTGGACTAAAGGCCATAGCTGGATAAGGAGGGGCGATCTGCTCTCGCGCCGATCATAACCATTTTTTTACAGTTTAGTTGCTATCAATATCAGTTACAATTTTACCAAACATTAGCCCTTAATATTCAACCGTTGGGGTTAGGTTGAGAAATAAAAATCAAAATTTCAAAAAAAATTTAATCTATTAAACGGTTCTCAATTTTCATAAAAAAAATATGTTGTAGATGTAGACAAGATACATTTGTAAAAAAATTTCGAAGATTTTTAAGGCCAGGTACATTGCAAAAAAAAATAAAATATTTTTTTTTTTAGCTTTTTTATCGGTTTTGTTCCACCACAAAAATTTTACCGTAAAATTATTAGATGCTATTCTATAACATATTTTTTTCAAATTTTTGAAATGAGTACTTGATACTTAAATAAAATATTCTTTTCCTGATTTTTTAAAATCATTTTATCTGTCCATTACGAAGAACTAACTCAATTTTTAACGCATAACTTAAGAAATGTATAATTAAACATATATAATATCTTCATTCAATTATGGGCACATTCTCTAAAGATTTTGCAATTAAATGGCTAGATATTATAGAGTTATAGAGTTTCGTTTTGATGTTTTGGATTTTCATTTTCTTTATTTTACGACTAACTTCATGCAACTAACTTGATATAAAATAAATGAATTTGTTTCTATTCATTGTTACTTTTTATAATAAAAAGTATATATTCTTAGAGTACTGACTGTATTTTGTCATTAATTGTCATCAGTATTGTTAAAAAGTAAATACTATTTTACGTATAAACATAAATATCATTGTGCTTACAATTAGTAAATTCCTCTAAAGTACTTTACATTGAACGAAGTTATATTTCTTTGTTACGTATATGTATAACTTATAATAATTATTTAAAAATGTAATATACAGCTTCACGGCGCCTGCAATAGATATACGTAACAAAG